>NW_006922979.1:2427-3791 GCF_000298275.1 Orycteropus afer afer | reverse complement strand
AAAAAAAAAAAAAAATGACCAGTACCTGGCTCCATGTACCAGTATGCTCATAGACAAAAATGACCATCTGGAGAGGTTCATCCTAGGATCCCCACTCCTTGACACTCTGATCCAGTCACTTTAGAGGGAGTCTGACAATTTGCACTGCCTAGAAGGTCTGATTTGAGTCAATCTGCGCTGTGTACATGGCCCACACTTTGATTTCTCCTTTCTCTGGAACTTAATTATCTGCATATCTCAGGATTTTAACAAGTCTTCCTTTAATCTGGCTGCCATATTCTTCTTCATATAGTCCAGTTCTGAAATGATCTGCTCAGCATACAAATTGAGTAAGTATGGTGAAAGGTTACAACCCTGACTCACAACTTTCCTGATTTTAAGCCATGCAGCATATATTGGTTCTGTTCCTACAATTTCTTCTTCATCAATGTACAGGTTTCACAAGAGCAAACACAATTAAAAGTTCTGAAATTCCCATTGTTCTCAATATTATCAATAATTTTTTGAGATCCATATAGTCAAATACTTTTCCATAGTCAAGAAAATACAGGTAACCATTTTTCTGGCAGTCTTTTATTTCTACCAAGATCCATCTGACATCAAAAATGTTATCCTTTGTTCCATGTCCTATTTTGAAGCCACCTTGAATTTCTAGCTGTTCCTTGTCAATGCACTGCTTGCAACCATTTTTTAATTACCTTTGAGATAATTTTACTGGAGTTTTATATTAACGCTATTTTTTGATAATCTCTGAATTCTGTTGGAGCACCTTTCTTTGGAATGATTACAAAAAATGGATACCTACTGGTGGCTGGCTAGGTAGTTCTCTTCCAAATTTCTTTGCATAGATGAGCGTGATAGTTGGAGCTGTGTATCAACTTGGCTGGACCACAATTTTGTGTGGTTTAAGCTGTTGTGATATGGTTATTCCCATGATGGGATCAGATGATTATGTTTTGAGCAGGCATTCTGGTGAAAGGGAGTTTCCCTAGGGGTGTGGCCTGCTTCCAGTATATCCAAGAACATCCTGGGAAAAGATACCTTCTTCTGTGGATCAGGATTCTGCCGTGCTGCCTACAACTGTCCATGAGTGAACAGTCCACTATTCAGCCTGGAGATCTTGGGTTTGTCATTTTTTGGAGTCAACAGCCGATGTACTGCCTGCCAGCCTTGAGGTCCTCAGCCCCTGTGGTTGCAAGAGTCAGGAAAAGCCTCCAGCTTGATGTGCAAAAGCCTCCAGCTTGATGTTTGATCCAGGAAATTTGGACTTGCCAGCTTCTATAAGTGTGTGAGCCATTTTCCTAAAATAAATTTCTATACACACACACACGCACGCACGTGTGTGTGTGTGTGTGTGTGTAAGC
>NW_006922979.1:0-702 GCF_000298275.1 Orycteropus afer afer | reverse complement strand
GTTTCTCCAATAGCCAGGATTCATGGATCCAGGAACCAAAGGGTGGAAACATGAGTGCTACCACTCACTATTACCTCTAGTGACCCACCCAAAAAATGTTTGCTTCTTGTCCCTGCTACCCTATGCTCTGCAGGTCTGGAGATCCTAGTCTCAAAAGGAGGAACAATCCCACCTGGAGACACAATACTGATTGCATTGAACTGGAAATTATGAATACTACCCAGGCTTCCTCATGCCTCTGGGTCAACAGACAAAGAAGGGAATTACTATACTACCTAGTGTGATAGATCCTGATTACCAAGGGGAAATTGTATTGGCTTTACATAATGAAGGTAAAGAAGAATATGTCTGGAATTCAGGAGATTCTTTAGGACACCTCTTAGTATTACCATGCTCTGTGATTAAAGTCAATGGAAAATTACACCAAACCAATTCTGATATGACTGCTAATGGCCCATACCCTTCAGAAATGAAGGTTTGGGTCACCCCAGCAGGCAAAGAACCACAACCAGCTGAGGTGCCTGCTGAGGGCAAGGGAAATCCAGAATAGGTGGTGGAAGAAAGTAGTTCTGAATATCAGCTATGACCACATGACCAGCTGCAGAAACAAGGACTGTGACTGTTATATTTCTTCATTGTATGTGTGCATGAAATATTTTTGTTTCCTTCTGTTATGAACTGTGAAATGTAAATAAGGTTAAT
>NW_006922978.1:104184-104778 GCF_000298275.1 Orycteropus afer afer | reverse complement strand
TTAAACCTAATGAGTTTTTTAAAAAATATGTGTTTTTGGTGAAAGTTTACACAAAAATTAGACTCCCATTTGACAATTTCTACACAAGTTGTTCAGTGACGTTAGTTACATTTTCCACCATCATCTTTCTCATTAATGTGTGCTGGTTGTTCCCTTTTCTGTACTCTAGTTCCCTTTTCCCACTTATCTCCTCCTCTTTGGTTTAGAGTACTTGTTAACCTTTTAAGCTCATACAGATGTTTTTTAATTGCAACCCTGCATTCATGACTAATATTCTTTACTTTTTGTGCCAATCTTTTATTTCACTAAAAGGTGACCTCAGGAGATAGTTTTGGTTCAAGGTTTAAAGAGTGTCTCAGGTTGAGAGTCTCAAGGAGTCCTCCAAGGTCAATTAGTCCAGTAAGTCTGGACTTTTTTAAGAATTTAAGTTCTGTTCTGTGTTTTCCTCCCATTCTATCTGGGCCCATCTATTGTACTGACCTGATTATAACAGTCAGTATTGGTAGTTGGGCACCATGTACTTCTGGTCTCAAGGTAGATGAGGCTGTGGCTTGTGTAGGCTATTAGGCCTGTAGACTATTTTTTTTTTTTTTT
>NW_006922978.1:90660-102064 GCF_000298275.1 Orycteropus afer afer | reverse complement strand
TCTATAGATAAACCTTTTCTTAACTTTTACAATAATGGACTAGTACAATATTTGTCCTTTTGTGATTGACTTATTTCACTCAGCATAATGTCCTCCAAATTCATCCATGTTATGTGGTGTTTTGCAGATTCTACATTATTCTTTAGTGTTGCAAAGTATTCTATTGTGTGTATGTATAAGGTACTATTTTTGTTCTCATGAATATGATCTTGCTTTTCTTCATGGTATCAAAGTCTGAAAACTATTTTATTAAATGAATTTCCATGGTATCATGAACAGGGTAGATTATGCTTCACAGCTTGGATTCCTTATTTAACTTGTTAATAACACTCCTAGTTTTTGTCAAGCTATTTTGAAATCTACAAGAAAGTATACAAATAGGTAATTATCAGATATTTGGAACTATTCTTTTCTAGTTGAAACTCAGTTTCTGAGGGCTTTTTTTTCTATGCTCTTAATACCTTTGGGGAACAAAATGAGTACATTTCAAGTATGTAGTTAAAGATTCTTTTTGGCATGTGTATTTTAAAGGATGACCTCAGTGACCATGCATTGCTGTGCTTGGGAAGGTTTGTTTCTGCTGAACGAAAGAAGGCTAGAGAATGGCATCTCTTTCCTTCCAACTTAGTTCTAGACTTCAATAGATCAGGTCCAGCACGCTCACATGGACTCACATTCAATCATAGATTTCAATTTCCAAGGTGGTTAAAGGTCACATAACTCAGCTGCAATGTTGAGCTTATTCTTTCTGTTGTTGTGTTTTTCCCTACGTTTTATCCCCAAGTACAACAATTAGTAATCCGACTCAACGGCACATAACAACAACAGTCAGAAGCTAGCAGCATAATCCTTCTAATTTTGTTTTCTAGATTGTCTTGAGTACCTTTGTACTTTCATATACATTTTAGAATTCGCTTGTCAATTTCCACCAAAAAACAAAACAAAAAAACAAAAACAAAAACAAAAACCCTGTTGAGATATTGATTAGGATTGTGTTGAATCCGTTGATTAGTTTAGGGAGAATAGATATTTTCCTAATATTGAGTAGTCCCATCTGTGATCATGTGATTTTTTTTCATTTATTAAATCTTTAATTTCTCTTAGTGTAGCATTTGAATTCTATTATAGAGGCTTTGCATAGATTTTGCTAGATTTATTCCTAAGTATTTGGTATTTTTTTGATGCTAATGTAAATGGGATTCTTTTTTAAAAGAAATTTCATTTAAAATTTTTTGTTGTTTCAGAGGTGTGGCTTGAGTTAAGATTCTGCCATTTATTAGCTATGTGCCTTTGGACACTTTTCCTTACATGCCTCAGTTTACTCACTTGTAAACTGGAGGCAATATTTCCTATATCACTATATTATTGAGAGGATTAACTATTATTAAGGGGATTGGTGAAGTAGCCACCTGAAATGAGGAATCTTTTTACAGGCAGCTTGCTTTCCATAATAAATAATCGGCCAGGAAGCACAGCATCTCCAACAATTTCCTTCTGCTCTGTGAGCAATTGTCTACCAAACACACACCTGACACTGCCAGGCTGGTAGATATTCAAATTCAGCCCTGCTGATGTAGTTTGGGTAAATTGTAAGTAATTTCTGAGACCAAGATCTAGGAGCATTCAATAAATAGTACTTCCTTTCTCCTCATTCCCTTGGGAAACCAATATTCTTCTGTCAGAGAGTCTAATTTTCAAGGCTTTAAAGTGGGAGAGGTCCTGCACAAAGGCTGAATGAGTCTATTGATATTGGCTTATGTGTTTAAGTTTTTGGAAGGGGAGAATGGTGTTCTTATTTTTGTAATTTTTATAATTTCTGGCAAGGATGCAGTCTTATGAGAGCTGAACACTGTCCTTTGGCAGACACATTCTGCATCTTCACCACTCCTACCATTTAGTCTTGTCAGTGCCCAAATGTACTGTGAAAATGTTCTGCATGAGTTATTTTTCTAAGCAGATTTTTTTTTTTTTTTAAATCATTGTAATTGAAACTCCAAGCCCCTCAAGCGTTTTCTGGAAAGTGTGTGCTTAGTGGACAATTGCTCACAGAGCAGAAGGAAATCGTTGGAGAGGCTGTACGTTTTGGCGGATTGTTTCTCATGGAAAACAAGCTTCCTCCAAAAAGATTAATCAGCTCAGCTGGCTACTTTGCCAATCCCCTCCTTCCCACCACCACTGTCTGTACTTCTGTCCTGGTCTGACAGGGCCCTTGCTTTTCCCCTCCACCTTCTTTGCCCTGAATGTTACCTCCTCAGTGTACCACTGAGGATGACCAGCGCATGACAAGTTGACTTCACTAAGAGCTACTTTTCCTTCTTCCACAGTCATCTTCTCTCTGTCACAGGGAGCCATGCCTTACAGCTGGGGAAACCCTTTCCCACAAAAGTCCTTTGTCCTCACAGCCTTTTCCCAGGAGGGAGCTTGGGATGCCAGTTCAGCACTACCAGTTGGAGGTGCTGGTATTTGGCTTCATTGTTTCCTGTTTCATTGGCATTCTCTTCCCATCCCTTGACATGACTTAGTGTGTCTCAACATCACTCACCACCACTCCAGCTACCAAATCAAGAATCAGAATCATGTCATGTCTACTGAATCCAACCTTACTCATACACCTTTTCTGTTTTTCAAATACACATGAATCACAATTGACTCTACAGCCCACTAAGAGATCAGTAGCCATGCAGGAAAGTGTCCTGGACAGAGAAGATACATGATGAAGTAGCCTTGGATGGACCAAGTCTCCTGCCTAACTTTCATGTCATGTTGTTGTTGGGTGGCATTCAGTCAATTCCGACTCATAGTAACATTATATGACAGAGTAGAACTGCTCCATAGGGTTTCCTAGGCTGTAAAGTTTATGGGAGCAGATTGCCATGTCTTTTCTCTTGTGGAGCCAATGGGTTGGTTTGAACCTCAGAACTTTCAGTTAGCAGTCAAGCACTTAACCATTGCACCATCAGGGTTCCTTTCATGTCATAGACCTTGTGTATTAGTTTTCTGGGGCTGTTATAACAAAGTATCACAAACTGGGTGGCTTATGTTGAGGTTGTTAGGTGCTATCAAATCATCTCCAACTCATAGTGACCCCATGCACAGCAGAATGAAACACTGCCCGGTCCTGCGCCAGTTCCACACTACCTTGTTACACTTGAGCCCATCGTTGCAGCCACTGTATAAATCCATCTCCTTGAGGGCCTTCCCCTCTTTCATCAACCTTCCACCTTACCAAGCCTAACATCCTTCTCCCAGGAACAGTTCTTTCTTACAACGTGGCCAAAATAGGTGAGACAAAATCTGGCCATTCTCACTTCCAGGGAGCATTCTGGCTGCACTTCTTCCAGGATAGATTTGTTATTTCTTTCAGCAGTCTATGGCACTTTCAGCATTCTTTGCCAGCACCATAACTCAAAAATATTGACTCCTCTTCAGTCTTTCTCATTCATTCTCCAGTTCTCATATGATATGAGGTGATTGAAAATACCATGGCTTGTGTCAGGTGCACCTTAGTCCTCAAGGAGACATCTTGCTTTTCAGCACTTGAAAGTGGTCTTTTGCAGCCAATTGGCCCAGTGCTATCTTGACTGCTGCTTCTATTGGTGTTGATTGTAGAACAAAGTTATATGAAGTCTTTGACAACTCCAATCTTTTCTCCATTTATTGTGATGCTGCTTATTGGTCCAGTTGTGAGGATTTTTGTTTTCTTTGTATTGAGATGTAAGCCATACTGCAGATGGTAGTCTTCAGTCTTCATCAGTAAGTGCTTCAAGTCATCCTCACTTTCAGGAAGCAAAGTTGTGTCATCAGTGTATCGCAGGTTGCTAATGAGTCTTCCTCCAATCCTGATGCCATGTTCTTCATATAGTCCAGCTTCTCGGATTATTTGCTCAGTGTAGAGATTGAATAAGTATGGTAAAAGGATACAACCCTGACACACTCCCTTCTTGATCTTAAACTGTGCAGTGTCCCCTTCTTCTTTTCGAATGACAGCCTCCTGGTATATTTACATGTTCCTCATAAGTACAATCAAGTGTTCTGGAATTCCCACTCTTCTCAATGTTACCCATAATTTGTTATGATCTACACAATCAAATTCTTTTGCATAGTCAATAAAACACAAGTAAACATCTTTCTGGTATTCTTTGCTTTGAGCCAAGATCGATCTCACATAAACAATGATATCCCTCATTCCACATCCTCTTCTGAATCCAGCTTGCATTTTAGAAGTTCTCTGTCAATATACTGCTGCAACCGTTTTTGAATTATCTTTAGTAAGATTTTACTTGCATGCAATATTAATAATATTGTTTGATAATTTCCACATTCTGTAAGATCAACTTTCTTTGGAATGGGCACAAATATGGATCTCTTCCAGTCAGTTGGCCAGGTAGCTGTTTACAAATTTCCTGTCATAGTTGAGTGAGTGCCTCCAGTGCGGCATTCATTTTTTGAAGCATGTCAATGGGTATTCTGTCAATTCCAAGAATATTGTTTTTGCCAATTCCTTCAGTGCAGCTTCCACTTCTTCCTTCAGTACCATTGGTTCTTGATCATATGCCACCTCCTGAAATGGATCAACACTGACCAATTCTTTTTTGTATAGTGAATTTGTATACTCCTTCCATCTTTTCTCGCTTCTTGAATCATCCAATATTTTGCCCATAGAAGCTTTCAATATTGCCATTCTAGGCTTAAATATTTTCTTCAGTTCTTTTAGCTTGAGAAATGCCAGTGTGCTCTTCCCTTTTGGTTTTCTAACTCTGGGTCTTTGCATATTTCATTATAATTATTGACTTTGTTTTCTTGAGCTGGTCTTTGAAATCTTCTGTTCAGCTCTTTTATCTTGTTATTTCTTTCATTTGCTTTAGCTACTCTTCACTCAAGGGCAAGTTTCAGAGTCTCTTCTGACATCCATTGTGGTCTTTTCTTACTTTTCTGTCCTTTTAATGACCTTTTGTTTTCTTCATGTATGATGTTCTTGATGTCATCCCACAATTCCTCTGGTTTTCTGTCATTAGTGTTCAATGCATCAAATCTATTTTTTAGATGGTCTCTAAATTCAGGACAGATATTATCAAAGTTATTTTTGGCTCTTGTGAAGTTGTTTAAATTGTCTTCAACTTCAACTTCAACTTGTATATGAGAAGTTGATGGTCGGTTCCACAATCTTCTCCTGTCCTTGTTTTGGCTGAAGAGAGTGAGCTTTTCCATTGCCACTTGCCACAGATGTCGTCAGTTTGATTCCTGTGTACTCCATCTAGTGAAGTCCATGTGTCTAGCCACCATATGTTTTGTTGAAAAAAGGTATTTGCAATAAATAAGTTGTTGGTCTTGCAAAATTTTATCATGCGATCTCCAGTGTTATTTCTATCACTGAGGCCAAATTTTCCAACTACTGGTGACTTTCTTCATTTCCAACTTTTGCATTCCAATCACCAATGATAATTAACACATCATGATTTCATGTTCAGTCAATTTCAGACTGCAGAAGTTGATAAAAATCTTCAATTTACTCATGTTTGGCTTTGGTGATTGGTACGTAAATTTGAGTAATAATAGTATTAACTTAGCTTCCTTGTAGGAGTATGGATATTATCCTATCACTGACAGCATTGTACTTCAGGACAGATCTTGAAACATCCTTTTTGATGATGAACACCACACCATTCCTCTTCGATTTGTCATTCTCAGCATAGTAGATCATATGGTTGTCTGATTCAAAATAGCTAAAACAGGTCCATTTCAGCTCACTGATGCCTAGGAAATCAATCTTTATTCATTCCATTTCATTTTTGACAACTTCCAATTTTCCTAGATTCATACTTCGTACATTCTGTGTTCTAATTATTAATGGATGTTTGCAGCCATTTCTCCTCAGTTGTAGCTGTGCCACATCAGCAAACAGGTCCCAAAAGCTTTACTTTATCATATCATTAAGGTCGGTTCTACTCTAACGAGGCAGTTCATTCCCAGTCATATTTTGAGTACGTTCCAACCTGAGGGGCTCATCTTTTGGCACTGTATCAAACAATGTCTCTGGGCTATTCATAAATTTGCCCAGTAATGTTTCAGACAGTGTTTCTCTGCTATTCATAAAATTTTCCCTGGCCAATTCTTTGAGAAGTAGATGGCCTCTTCCTTCTTCCAAGTCAATCTCAGTCTGGAAGCTCTGCTGACAACTGTACACCATGGCAACACTGATGGCATTTGAAACACTGGTGGCACAGCCTCCAGCCTCACAGAAACACACAGGCCACCACAGTACAACAAACTGACAGACTAGTTCATCTCCCTTAGCTATTCCAAACCTCTCTGCCCTCCCCTTTCCTGGATCTGGCTACCGTTAGTCCTGGCTTTCCCACTTTCCTGACTTGGGAGTGGCGTATAAGAACAAACATTTATTGTCTCATGGTTTGGAAGGTTAGAGTGTGAAATCTAGGTGTTGGCAGGGCCCCATGTTCTCTCCAAAGGATCTGTAAGTAGATACTTTTGTTTGTTTGTTTATTTCTCCTGGTTTCTGATAGCCTCAGACATTTCTTGTTGTTCCTTGGAGTTCTTCCCTTGGTATATATCTCTGGGTCCCTTCTCTTTTATAAGGACACCACTCAGATTGGATTGGGACCCACCCTAATCCAGAATGACCTCATGGTAACTGATAGCATCATCAAAGACCATATTTCCTAACAAGGTCTCATTTATAAATATGGGGGTTAGGACTTTAAGATATCTTTTTTGGGGACACAACTCAATCTATACCACTTTGCATTGAAAAGCAGTAAAAGGACATGGCAAGGACCAGCACTGTGGGGACTCATCTGTCCACAGAAAATTAAGCCAGAAGTTGTAGCAATATTCATAAAAGGTGTGTGTTTATGAGCCCGTTCCCAATACATATTGGCACTATAGGTCCTTGACATTCCCAAAGACAACATGCAACACTCTGCCTCTGTCTCTAAAGCTGCGATGGGGATGCCCATAATACCACTCTTGTGTGGTTTTCATAAGGATGTATGTTACTTAGAAGTCCATTAAAACAAACAACAACAACAACAACAAACTCACTCGCATCAAGTCAATTCTGACTTATAGTGACCCCTTTTGGGTTTCCAAGGCAGTAAATCTTCATGGAAGTAGATTGCCCAGTCTTCTTTCCATAGAGTGGCTGTTGGGATTGAACTGCCAATCTTCTGGTTAGCAGTCAAATGCCTTAGGCACTACGCCACCAGAGTTCCTTTAGGTGGTACCAACAGTTTGTGCTTGATGACTAACTCAAAAGTTAGTAGTTTAAATCTACCCAGCCATGCTTCGGAAGGAAAGCCTGGTGATCCTGCTTCTGTAAAGATTTTAGTCAAGAAAGTCCTATGGAGCAGTTCTATCCTGTAACACATTGGGTTGTTACAACTCAACTTGACAGCAACAGGCTTGTTTGTTTGTTTTAATGGCACTTAGATCAGTAGCATAGTGGCTAAAGCACTTGACTGCTAACCAGAAGGCTGGCGGTTCAAACCCACCAGCCACTCCTCGGAAAGAAGGTTGGGCAATCCTACTTCCGTAGTTATACTGCCTCGGAAACCCAAGGAGGGGTCGCTATGAGTCAGGGCTGACTCGACGGCACATAACAACAACAACAACAGATCAGTACCAGGCATGGAACTAGCACATGTTACATACTAATTGTATTTATTATTGTTTGCTCTGGAACAACTTGGTCTGCATATTTCAGGGTGGTGGGAACATGCTATCCTCCAAATGATTGAAGACTTTGAAGAGGGTCTCAAAGGGCACTTGAAGAATATTCCATATCTAATATTTGCAAATGGGGTAGTTGACCTCTTTTTAATCAGACACTGCATGGCCAGTAAATGAGGTGCTCCATTCTCTAGCATTGAAGCACACTGGAGATATTTTGATTTCCTTTAAACAAAAATCTAAAAATGCCTTCATCTCAGTTTATGCCCTCCTCCATGGCCAAGGCAAAATTTTAAATCACAGAGTCAGATTATCAATGTTCACCCAGAGGATTGTGATAAAGCCATTAAATCTTATTACAAAGCGAAGTGCAGAAAGTAATTGCACATATTTGTAAGTAGCTTAGAATTGATTAAAAATGCATAAAGAAAAGCTGCAAAATTCTCCGCAGGCCCAAGAATGCTACCCCCTCAGGGAAACCATTACAGCTGCTGGTTCTTAGCATAACCTTCTCCGTTTCCCTGTAAACAGGCAAAGAGGTGGGGCTCAAGGCTCTTCAGCCCTTTTGAGCAAGACATGTGGCAACCCAGAGAGGTTGCCATGGGTTAGCCAGTTCTGAAGAAGTGGAATGCATTCTCCATGTGGGAGAACTTGAGGGAAGTTCATCCTATTGAATGGATTGAGACTTGTCCAGCTCATCTTTCTTACCTCACAGATTTCATTTTGTAAGGTAGCATTTGCTCCAGGGGTTGTTTGGAAGGAAAGGGGTAGAAACAAAGCATTGGAGTGTTTCTGGGAGAATTCTCTTCATAAGCATGTTACAAACACAGCAGATTAGCTGATGTTTTTAGCAAGATTTCATCACAATTTCCAAGAAAATCCATCAACATTTGCTTTTCCTTTATAATTTTTTTAGAATTCATTTCCTATATCAATTAATTAGGAGCTCTGGTAGCATAGTGCTTAAGGCATTTGACTGCTAACCAGAAGGCCAGTGGTTGAAACCCACCAGCTACTCTTTGGCAGGAAGGTTAGGCAATCTACTTCCATAGTGATACTGCCTCGGAAACCCAAGGAAGGGTCACTATGAGTCAGGTCTGACTTGATAGCACACAACAACAACAACACATCAATTAATTAACCATCAGGTTGGTTCATGGTCACTGAAATCTTATTCTCTTTCATGAGTTGATTATTACTTCAAGAGGTGGCTTCCAGTTTGAACATATGTTTCTTTTTTCTTGCTTTCAGGTTTCTATTAAAAAGAGAGTAAAGGGATAAAAGAATGTATTAGTTTACTACCCTAAAGAAAATTAGAGGGGAACAATCAATGAATGACAACTTTCTATACATTTCCTGAAGATGAACACAATTTGAGGCATGGGGAATGATAAACCAGGAGAAGGGAGTCGTTGCTGGAGGAAATACTACTACGAGAGACCCTCAATTGTACTTCTTCCCATATGCCCTGTAGAATCCTAAGGAGGCTCTCAACTCAGAGAACATTTTGAGGATGAGAGTGAGATGTGGGAGGATTTGCCAAGAGTTGGGTCCTGACAAACTTCTTCCTACCCTTTGAGCACAGAATAGGCAAAAAAAAAAAAAAAAAAAATCAAAGGATTCTTCACTAAAGAACTTGAACAAATTGTCTAAGGAGTACCAGGGCAGCTCTTAAGGGCTGATCCCCAGATGTGATGCAGTCTAGGGTCCTGCTTATCCTGAAGTAAAACCTTCTAGAGAAGGAACCTCAGTTATAGTCACAGAGCTCATGGCTTTATTACTGCCATAGTTTAAAATATGAATGGAAAACCAGAGTCACTGACATTTGAGGAAAGTGATTAATGTGAAGGAGAAATTAATGTGAAGATAAACAAGAAGAAGAAAATGACTGAGGAAGAAACAAATAATTAAAGGAATGAAACCCAACCCAACCCACTACTATCACATGGATTTTGACTCATAGTGACACTATACCGGCAGAGCAGAACTGCCACATCAGGTTTTCAAGGCTGTAAATCTCTATGGAAACAGACTTCCTCATCTTTGTCTTGCAAAGTGTCTAGTGGGTTTGAAATTCTGACCTTTTGGTTAGCAGCCAAATGTTTTAACCACTATGCCACCAGGTATCCTAAAGGTATGAAAGTGAACTTTAAAAAACTCTAATTGGTGTCGTCCTAGAGATTTGAGAAGATATATAAAATCCCTAATATATAAAAAGAATGTTTATTTATTTATTCTAATATTTTTTATTGTGGTAATAATATGCACAATAAAACAGACAATTCAACAATTTCTACATGTACAATTCAATGACGTTGATTACATTGTTCATGTTGTGCAACCTTTATCACTCTCTTTTTTCAAACTATACTACTGCCATGAACATAAACTCAGTGCTCCGTAAGCAAACACTCCCCCTTTCCCTTTTCCTCTCACCCCTGGTAACTCTTGTAGGAACAACAAGGTCCTTACCCCCTGCCACTTAGAGCCAAAAAGAATTAATTGAGTATGGATATCCAAGGAGACAGGGAAAATCGTCTCTCTGAAAAGTTTGTCTCTCCAATCTAAGAAAAGTTTAGGGTTTTTAAAGAGAATTCGGCTAAGGGGTCAGGAGGCTTGAGGAATGCTGCTAATGTCTTCTTGGTATCAGGATAAGCCTCCTCTTTCTGTGAATTTTCTGTCAGTCTGGTCAGTGATGTAAAACCTGCCTTCAAATTGTTTTGTAAACTCTTCATACTTGTTCAGAAAGCTTAACTCTAGAAGAGGGGAAAATGTGGGAATGTGAACACTCAGGACTCTTGGTTGGGGATATCCCTGTTTCCTCTTTATCTTGGTTGCTTGGTGTCTCTTTTCTCCGGGCATCTCACTCCATAAACTGCAGTTGTCAGCTAAAAATGGGCAGTGGGTTTAGGTCACACACTGAAAGGTTCATACCCACCAGCCACTCCTAGGAAGGAAGATGGGGCAATCTACTTCCGTAGTGATACGCCTTGGAAACCCAAGGAGGGGTTGCTATGAGTTGGGTCTGACTCAATGGCACATAACAACAACAACTGAAAGAGATGTGTAAGGAAAGAAAACAACCTAGAGTGACTGACCTATTTATGTAGACTAAAGGAGAGGGAAAAGAAAGAAAATTAATCATGGTTAATGTCTACCCTAATAATAGCTGTTAATTTGTTATACCTCTGTAATTTCTCAGCAAGATGGCTTCTTTACTTCTTCAACACAACCACTAATAATCTTTTGTCTTTATATATTTGCTTATTTCATACAAGTACGATAATATTTACTCAAGCTATTTGTTCTTTTGCCACTTCCTTATTTCACTCAGCATGATGTTTAGAAGGTTTATCCATGTTGTGGCACACATCATGGACTTCCTTTCTTTTTATGTCTGAGTAATAAGGATGTTATGTTTAAAAAAGACTCTTAATGAAAAAAAGGATATTATACAAACAAAAAAATTATTTTCAAATTCCAAAATTCAACTGAAAGTATAACAATGAAGTCAAGGAGATCTCTTACAAAGTGGAACAAAGGATCGAAATATGTTCAAGCACCTACGAAACAAAGAGGAGCAATTTAAGAATCCAAAAAAAAAATAAGCAGGGTTTTCAGACAGAACAAAGAAAGCACAGAAGAATCCATTTTTTTAATGCATTTTATTGAAATATAATTTATGTACAGTGAAATACACAAAACTAAAGTGACATGG
>NW_006922978.1:89714-90225 GCF_000298275.1 Orycteropus afer afer | reverse complement strand
GTTCCTTGCCAGATATGTAATTTTAAGCAAATATGAATTTGTTGCTTCCATTTTTGCTTTTTTATGGTGTCAATTTCTTTGTTCCATATACTTTTCTACGCTGAGCTCATTTTGTTTATGAATCGTGTTATCACTTCCTTCATTGCTATTATGGGAGCTCTGGTAGTGTAGTGCCTAAGGCATTTAACTGCTAACCAGAAGGCTGGCAGTTCAAACCCACCAGCCACTCCTCAGAAGGAAGATTGGGCAATCTACTTCTTTAGTGATACTGCCTCGGGAACCCAGGGACGGGTCACTATGAGTAAGATCTCACTCGATGGCAGAAAGTTTGGTTTTTGGTTTTCATTGCTATTATTTTAGTATGTGCTAAACATTTGTGCTCGTCCTCTTTTTTATTTTGATGTGAAGGTTTATCATTTTTTCTTTGAGGTTACCCTGTGATTTATAGTTTTCTTCCCAAGTTTAGAACAGTCTGTTCTATCTTGTAGTTGTCTTGACTTCCCTACCATCT
>NW_006922978.1:86861-88023 GCF_000298275.1 Orycteropus afer afer | reverse complement strand
GAACATCTGGATTATCCCTGGGTATTAGTATAGTGTTTCTAGTTATCCCAGGGACAATTCTTCACAATTCAATTTCCCTGAGAATATTATTAACAATTCAGGAAGTAGTGAGATGTGACCACAAAATAAAAGGTAATGTGACCACAAAAGAAAAACTAAAAACAAAAAGAGTTATTCAACTTATGTCAGAACTGACTTATGATGGAATTGTCAGACCAGACCTCCATCATAAATCAGGGACTACCTGTAAATGTGATCTGATAGCATAATGCCTAAGGCACTTGACTGCTAACCAGAAGGCTGGTGGTTCAAACCCACCAGCCATTCCTTGGAAAGAAGGTTGGGCAATCTACTTCTGTAGTGATACTGCCTCGGAAACCTAAGGAGGGATCGTTATGAGTCAGCTTTGTCTCAACAGCACATAACAACAACAACAACACCTATTTTATAGAGTCTTTTTACTATAATTACTCTCTAACTACATTGCATAGCAAACACTTTGGATTAGACTAGCTCTCCCCAGACTTTAAGTCTTCTTCTTTTGTTTCATTCTCTTGTTTTGTTGAACACATCCGCAAATAACTTTGTCACAAAGGTAGCACTGAAATAAAACTTCTTCATAATCTGTCTTCACTACTTCCCGAATCTGCCTATGTTGTTGTTGTTGTTAGGTGCTGTCGAGTTGTTTCTGACTCATAGCGACCCCATGCACAGTAGAACAAAACACCGCCCGATCCCGCGCCAACTCCATGATCCTTGCTATACTTGAGTGAGACCATTGTTGCAGCCACCGTGTCAATCCATCTTGTTGAAGGCCTTCCCTTCTTTTGTTGACCCTCCACCTTACCAAGTATGACATCCTTCTTCAGGGAATGGTCCCTTCTGACAACATGACCAAAGTAGGTGAGATGAAGTCTGACCATCCTTGCTTCCAAGAAGCATCTCCGCTGTACTTCCTACAGGACAGATCTGTTAGTTCTTTTAGCAGTCCATGGTACCTTCAGTATTCTTTGTCAGCACCACAACTGAAAAGCATCAACTCTTCTTTGGACTTCCTTATTAATTGTCCAGCTCTCACATGCATACGAGGTGATTGGAAATATCATGGCTTGTGTCAGGTGCACCTTAGTCCTCAAGGAGACATCCTTGCTCCTCAGCACTT
>NW_006922978.1:74505-84496 GCF_000298275.1 Orycteropus afer afer | reverse complement strand
CATGCCATTCTTCTTTAAGCTGTAATTCCCAGCATAGTAGATCATATGGTTGTCGAATTCAAAATGGCCAAAACCTGTCCATTTCAGCTCAGATGTTTACTCACAGATATACTCCTAGACTATTGCATAGGATATCAATCTTTATGCATTTTATTTTTGAAAACTTCCAATTTTCCTAGATTCATACTTTGTACATTCCATGTTCCAATTACTAATGGATGTTTGCTGCTGTTTCCTCGGAAGGAAGGTTGGGCAATCCTACTTCCGTAGTGATACTGCCTCGGAAACCCAAGGAGGGGTCGCTATGAGTCGGGGCCGACTCGACAGCAAATAACAACAACAACAACAACGTCAGCAAATGGAGGTCTTGAAAGCTTTGTCTTATCCATATGAGTAAGGCTGGTTTTACTCTGATAATGCAGCTCTTGCCTAGTCCTATTTTGAGAGCTTTCTAACCTTAGTGAGTCATCTTCCTCCTTTGTATTGGACAATGTTTCTGGACTATTCATAAAGTTGTGCAGTAATGTATCAGAGAGTGTTCTCTGCTATTCATAAGGTTTTCCCTGGCCAATTCTCTGGGAAGTGGAAGGCCTCTTCCTTCTTCCTGGTCTGTCTTAGTCTGTAAGCCAGGTTGAAATCTCTGCACCATGTGCACCCCACTGGGTTTGAAACACCAGTGGCACATCTTCAAGATTCACGGCAATCCTTCACCACAGTAGGACAAACTGACAGACAAGTTTGTCTCCTTTAGCTGTTGGAAATCTCTCCAACCACCCTGACCTGGATCCCTGCGGCTGACTCCTTGCTCTGACTCAGTCCCCTTTGCCTTTTCTGTCCTTCTCCTACTTTCCTGACTTGCCACTTGTGGGGCGTGGCCTGGGTACCCTCTCCTCACCTGGATCCCTGCGGCTGACTCCTCTATCTGTTCCGGTCCCCTTTGCCTTTTCTGTCCTTTCCCTGCTTTCCTGCCTTACTGCTTGTTGAGTGTGGCCTGCCTATAGACATTAGAAAAGTGATCAGAGTTTGGGTCCATGTTTTCAAGCAACTGAAGCACCTAATTTAGCTTAGAAAATTAAATCTATAGTAAAACTAAATCCATTGTTTTGAACCGTAGATCATAAAACTGAATATCTGTGAGTAAACATCTGAGAATGATAATGTTTGCAAATTACATGCTACAACATTGTGTGTAGTTATGTATCATTAGTGCTAAGATGTACCAAAGAAAAGGGAGGTTGTAAATGCTGTTCTTTGTAACTCAAATATGTCATAAGTTGTGTTTGAAAATATTAAAATATTACATGAAATATTGAAAATGTTACATGAAACATCAGATGATGTTAAGAATCTGATAAAGACAAGCATTGCAAGGGATAGAAATAAAAATAGGGAAGGAAGGTGAGAAAAAGAGAGAGGGAGACAAAGACTATTAAACACTTCAGAAAAAAACAGAATCTCTCTCTATATAAAAACCCATTATGGTAGTTAAAGATACGTGTTGACATGACTAGGCCTGGTTTTGAGTGGCTGGAGAGCTGAATGTAGTTTTCCCCTATGATGAGACAGGCAATCAACTCCATGGTGCAATCTGCCTCATAGTGTAGGTGGCCTCCTGGATGAGTAGGTTGCCTTTGGCCATTAATTAATAGATGATAGTAGTGTGAAATGCTTGGCTGGCTCACGGGTTGCCTTCAGCATTAACTGGCAGAAGAGGAGAGACCAAGGAAACTGGCAGCAGAGCTGCCTCAACCTCAGAGGGTAGGACCATGGCCCCTGGGGTTGGAACCACCATAGCCTCCTAGGTTTCAAAGAGTCAGTTCTTCACCAACTTGATTCTGGGGTGTGGGGCTGCTTGTTCATGTGGGCTAGTGGAATGGGGCCATAGCCACTTCCCAAAAGTGAGTGAGGAGGGCTGCCATGCCCAAGAGGTAAAGGAATGGGGCCTTCCAGGCCAAGGGGGTGAGGTCATCACTCAGATGAACCAGGGAACTGGAGCCCAGTGAAGGAGATCTGTATAGATGCCACCTAATGAATATCTGTACAGGTGCCAAGTTGACAAGGGGTGGAATTGTGGTAGTTAAGGTTATATGTCAACTTGGCTGGGCCTGGTTTTGAGTGTCTGGGTGGCTGGTTGTAGTTATTCCCCATGATGAGATTGGTAATCAACTCCATGGTGGAATCTGCCACAAGCAGCTGAGTAGCTGCTTTAGGGATGTGGACTGCTTCCAGTGTATAAGGAGAAGCTTAGGGATTGGTCTACAGCTTTTGGCATCCTTGAATCCTGCATGTAGCTGAGTTATTGTTCATCAGTCTTTCATATTGTCTGGCTGTCTTGAGATTCTTAACAGACCTGAATCAGTGGCCTGCCTTGTGTTTTGGTAATTTTAGGACTGTGCCTTTTTACTTGTCAGTCTTGAGTCTGTCAGCTACAGCAGCCAGAAGCTGCCTGAGGGAAGAGACATTTCTAGCTCCACTGGGCTGGGAGCAAGAGGCAGAGCTGAAGCCCAAGGTTGAGGAGCTTTTACCCAACCCCTAGAGCTGGTACTCTGAACTTGGACTTCTAGCCTCCTAAGCAGTAAAGAGAATAAATCCCTTTTTGTTAATGTCCCTCATTTGTGGTATTTTCTATTAGAGTGGCACTAGAGATAACCAATACAAGGGGCCTTCACCCATCCCCTAGAGCTGGCAATTTGACCTCGAACTTCTAGCCTCCTAAACTGTCAGAGAATAAATCTCTGTTTGTTAAAGCCATCCACTTGTGGTATTTTCTGTTAGAGCAGCACTAGAGATTCAAAATATCCATACAAAAAGGAAATTAGTTATAGTATTAAATTTGATATTATTCAGTTTTTTCTTTCAGAATCAACATAGAGATGAAACACAATTATGATTACAGAACAAAATATGTATTTTTAACCTTGAAAGTAAGAAAATAAAAGCAAATGTATATGAATGATATTAAAAGAAAGAAAAAAAGAAGAGGTGAAGGGAAGGGAAAGGCATTCATATACTCATTGAAAGATATAGGAAGTCATGAGATAGTGTCCATAGTTGATTGAATAAGAAGATAAATTACTAAAAACTACAGAGGAAATTAAGGAGCTTTGGTAGCATAGTGGTTAAAGCCTTTGGCTGCTAACCAGAAAGTTGGCTGTTAAACCCACCAGCTGCTTTGTGGGATGAGACAGAGATCTCTAAGATGAGGCAATCTATTTCAATAAAGATTTAGAGTCTTGGAAATCCTGTGTGTCACTATGAATCAGAATTGACTCAATGGCAGCGGGTTTGGTTTTGGTTTCGGGTACAGAGGCAATTGAGTCCCAGGGTGGTGCAAATAGTTAACACTCTCAGCTGCTAACTTGGGAGTTCAAGTCCACACAGAGGCACCTCAGAAAAAAGGTCTGGTTATCTACTTCCAAAAATCAGCCATTGAAAACCCTGTAGAGCATAGTTCTACTCTTACATACATGGAGTCACCATAAGTCAGACCCAAACTGCAGCAATGGTTTGACTTTCATTTTGTTTTACTTTTTTTTTTTTTATAAAGCCAACTTACAAAGGAACAAACAAACAAACAAAACAGTCCTAACTATATTGAGAGGAAAGAGGAGAAAGAATTAAAAATGCTTTTGTGAACTTAGATCTCATCTGTCACAGCAGGAGGCCAACAGATAATGTTTCAATTTGATATATAAAAACATAAAAAATTAAGGGTATCATTTAGGGGTAATTCTATAAAGAAATAAATATGGACACATATTAAAAAGTTAATTTTCCTGTGGAGAATGATTAACGGTGGGAAGGGGTTGAATAGATAAGACTCACTGATATATTTGACATTTTAGACATGTGCATATGATACTCTGAAAAAATAAGATACATTTAAAACTGTCCTCAAAAGTGGTGTTCCTTTGCTTTTAATTATATGTATTTCTCTTCCCAGTTGGAGCATTCAGCAGAAGTCAAAACCTTTGATTTTTCCCAAAGATCAAACACCACAGCTCTCAAGGGACAACTAAGCTCCCAGCCCAAAATAAGACTTTTCTTTTTATATTTATATTTAAGAGGATTCTCTGTAAAATTTATTATTATTATTATTATTATTTTAAAGGAAGAATTGTCTCTGAAACATTCCTGGAGAAGCAAACCTGTGGCTAATCCTTCCAGAAAGAGGAGTTGGGAGCTGAGTGATAACTTCAGCTAAGCTGACTTCCTCAAAGCAATACGTAACTTCCTGACATTCTCTTTGTAGTAACACAAAAACCACCAGTTACCATTGATAGGACTCTGGCTCCAACTCTGACTCATGGTAGAGCATTTTTGGGGAAAACAACATTACTCTGACTAGTTTCTGGGAAAAGCCTGTTTTCTCCAACTGATTGGATTTAACACCTGAGGCTTTAGCCAAAGGGCTACCTGGGATGGAGTAGGACTCAGTACAGGATTGACTCCCTGTGAGTGCCAGTTACTAACAGAGTTAATCATGGTAGCAGTGGTGATGATGATGATGATGGTAGTGGTGGTGGCAATTACCCAGCTGGAATCTGAAGAACTGGCTTAAGGACACAAATCCCCTTCTGTGTTTGCTATGAACACTTTTGTCTTATACACTGGCAGTATATACAGTGTATACCAGGGTAATAAAGGGAAGCTAAGAACATTTTTAGTCATTTTTCTTAGACCTATTATCATAGTTTAACAGATTTATAGTAAACAGACTTATTAGATTTACTATAATTTTTGAATGTTAAAGAACTTCATTTTTTCCTTACAATAACAATGCATTTTTTTTTCCTAAGGAAAACAATCAGAAAATAGAGGCAAAAAAAAAAAAAAGACAACACCCATTGCCTCCTCTGAGACAATCTTGCTTCTTTACTTCTTAAAAATTATATACACATACATCTAAAATACCAAAAATTGGATCATATCATATAGTTTTATAAACTGCTTTGTCACTTATGATGAGAACATTGTTTGACATTACTGAATATTTTTCCACAACATGGTTGATATCTCCAATCATTTTAAGGAAATTCCCTAATTTCTTTATTTAAAAAAATATATATATATATATATATATATATATTTTTTTTTTTTCTTTTCTTTTAGGCTGAGAATATACACAGAAAAAATACACCAATTTAACAATTTCTACATGAGAAAGATCCTGTGACCAGTGTGATGACTTTGGGGAAAGGAAGGACACTGAAACATGTACATAAGATATAGACAACTTAGGCAAATACTAATGTGTGCACAATTCTGCATCACCATTAACACCAAACAAGGCTATGGATAAATGCATAGACAAGTGAGAAGATCATGTGAGGGTCGGCTAACAGGAATATACCCTAGACCAAGGATAGATTTAGTTGAAGATAATCTTGCATAGATACTAGTGATACAAAATTAGCCACACTCATTATAGGAGCAACAGAAGACAGAGTTGGAATAATCTCTCAGAGACAACCAAACACCTTGGGAGACAGAATCACCAGGCCTGCCAACTCAGGACCACAGTATTGGAGGATTACAAGCTCAATTGACACAACATAATACATAAAACTCTTGTTCTACAACCTACTTTGGGAAGTAGTGACTAGGGTCTTAAAATCTTTCAAGCAGCCATCTAAGATGCAACTACTGGTCTCTCATCTGAAGCAAAGAAGAGTGAAGAAAATCAATGGCATTTGGAAACAATTAGTCCAAGGATATGATAGACCTCGAGACCAGAAGAACTAGATAGTACCTGGCTACCATTGCCAAACACTCAGGAAGGGATCAAAACTGGAGATCCTGGATAGAATGGGAGGAAAAATGTGGAACAAAATTCAAAAACACTGAAATGACCAGAATTACTGGTCAGATGGAGTCGGGTGATACCCCCAAAACTGTGGCCCTGGGATACACTTCAGGCTTGGACTCACTCCCAAGGATTGGCTCTCAGCCTAACAGTAGAAATATTTATATGCAGAACACCTGTTCTGGTTACCTAGTGCCATTCTGATAGGAATATACCACAAGTGGGATGGCCTTAACAAACAAGAGTTTATTCTCTTACAGTTTGGAGTCTATAAATCCAAGTTCAAAGTGCCAACCTCTATGGGATTGGTAAAAGTCCCTCAACCTTGAGGTCCAGCTATGCTTCCTGCTCCCAGCTCACTGGAGGTAGAGGCATTTCTTCACTCAGACAGCTGCTATCTGCTGAGGCTGAGAAGCCCAAGGTTGACAAGTAAAAAGGCACAGTCCTGATGCTACCAAACTACATGGCAGGCCATTAATTCAAATCCACTGTAAGTCCCAAGGTCAGCAGAGCATGGCAGGCTGCTGAACAATGACACGGCTACATGCAGGGTCCAAACTGCCATAAGCTAGAGACTATCTCCAAGGCTTCTTCTTATATACAGGAAGCAGGCTACATCCCAAAGGCAGCTACTTAGCTGCCTGTGGTAGATCCCACCATGGAGTTGATTGCCAGTCTCATCATAGGGAATAACTACCACCAGCTGCCCAGCCACTCAAACAGGCCCAGCCAAGTTGACATACAAATTTAACTACCACAATACCCATCCCAAGGCAATGCACCCACTTACTCTAGGGAGATAAACCTCTCAGAGCAATCAGCCATGGGGTACCAAAGGGGCAGCATTCGCATGAAGGGAAAGCTGTACAGATAAGAGTGCATACTTAAGAAGGGCACAGGGAGAAGGGGGTGTCACAGGGATGGGAAGGGATGAGAGTGTATTATGGTCGGGAATGGTAATCGGGGTGTGAAATCAAATGAATTGTTGAGTGTAAAACAAATTTTGCACTGTAAATTTGTACCCAAAGCACACACACACACACATACACACAAAGAAAAAAAATTCTACATGAACAATTCCGTGACAATGATTATACTCTTCAAGTTGTGCAAACATTCTTACTCTCCTTTTCTGAGTTGTTCCTCCTCCATTAACATAAATTCACTGCTCTCTAAGTTCTTATGCAAACTTGAGTTGTCAGTTTGAGCCCATGTGGATAGTTCTTAAAAGAGTAAAATGCTCAAGGCAGGCATTCTTTAGTAGTTAAGCAAAACTACTGTTTTATTTTAAGAAGATTTCAGGGGATACTTTTGGTTTAAGGTTTAAAGATTTTTTGTTAGGTGCCACTGAGTCATCTCCGACTCATAGCGACCCTATGCACAGCAGAACAAAACATCACCTGGTCCCACACCAGCCACAATCCTTGCTATACTCGAGCCCATGGCCACAGCCACTGTGTCAACCCATCTCAAGAGGGCCTTCCCCTCTTTCATCAACCTTCCAACTTACCAAGCATGACATCCTTTTCCAAGGAATGGTCCCTTCTGATAACATGACCAAAGTAGGCCATTCTCACTTCCAAGGAACATTCTGGCTGGACTTCCTCCAGGACAGATTTGTTTAAAGATTTAAAGATTATGTCAGGGCAATTGTTTGAGGGGTTCATCCAGCCTCCATGGCTCCAGAAATCTGGATTCCATGGCAATTTGAAATTCTGTTTTGCATTTTATCCCTTTTGATCAGGATTCTTCTATAGAATCTTTGATTAAAAAATATAAATAAACCAGTAATGATAGCTTGGCACCATCCAGTTCTTCTGGTCTTGTGGCAAAGGAGGTAGTTGTTCATGAAGGCAATTAGCCACACATTCCACTCCTTCCTCTGATTCCTGACTCTCCTTCTTCCTCTGTTGCTCCAGGCAAATAAAAACCAAGTTTTGTACCTTGAACAGCTGCTTGCAAGCTTTTATAACTCCAGGCACTGCATAATGAGTTAGGAAATAGAACAGAAGCACTAAAAACTCTATTAAACCAATTAACTGGGATATCCATGAAACAATGACCAGTAAACCTCCAAACCGAGAAACCAAATCTTAGAGGAGTTTGGTTGTACACAAATAGACTCAGCAGCTGCTCTCTTTTTGTTGTTGTTGTAAATATGTAAATCACAAACTTTTGCCATTTCAAGTTTTTACCAGTGTACAAAATATCGACAGCAATTACATTAATCAGCTGTACAAACTTACCTTCAATCAATGCTATTTTTCTATCACCATAAATTGATACTCAGTGCTCCATGAGCAGTAATTCCCCTTTCTCTCTTCTTCTCACTCTTGTTCTTGTTGTTGTTAGGTGCCACAGAGTTGACTCTGACTCATAGCGACCTTATGTACAACAGAATGAAACACTGACCAGTCCTGCACCATCCTCACAATCCTTGCTATACCTCAGCCAATCATTGAAGCCACTGTGTTAATCCATCTCATGAGAAACTAAAATCCAAGCTCACTGCTGTCGAGTCAGATCCAACTCATAGTGACCCCTCCTTGGGTTTCTGAGGCAGTATCACTACAGAAGTAGATTGCCCAACCTTTCTTCCGAGGAATGGCTGGTGGGTTTGAACCACCAGCCTTCTGGCTGGCAGTCAAACGTCTTAGGCACTACGCCACTAGAGCTCTCGTTGAGGGTCTTCCCCTTTTTTGCTGACCTTCCACTTTACCAAGCATGATATCCTTCTCCAGGGAATGATTCCTTCTGACAACATGACCAAAGTAGGTGAAAAGAAGTCTGGTCATTCTCACTTCCAAGGAATATTCCAGCTGTTTCTTCTGGCAGTCCATGGAATTTTCAGTGTTCTTCATCAACATCGTAATTCAAAGGCATCAACTCTTTCAGTCTTCCTTATTCACTGTTAAGCTTTCACATGCATATGAGATGATTGAAAATACGATGGCTTGGGTTTGGCACACCTTAGTCTTCAAAGAGACATCTCTGCTCTTCAACACTTTAAAGAGATCTTTTGCAACAGATTTTTCCCGTGTACCATGATCTGATTTCTTGACCACTGCTTTCATAGGAATTGATTTGGAGCCAATTAATATGAAATTTTTCACAACTTCAAACTTTTCTCCATTTATTGTGATGTTGCTTATTCGTCCAGAAGTGAGGACTTTCATTTTCTTTATGTTGAGGTGTAATCCATGTTGCAGACTGTACTTTTTAATCTTCATCAGTAAGTGCTTCAAGTCATCTTTACTTTCAGGAAGCAAGGTTGTGTTGTTGTCTGCATATTGCAGATTGTTATTGAGTCTTCCTCTAATCCTAATGCTGTGTTCTTCTTCATGTAGTCCAGCTTCTCAGAATATTTGCTCAGCATACAGATTGAATAAATATGATGAAAGGATACATCCCTGATGCACTTCCTTCCTGACTTTAAACCATGCAGTATCTCCTTCTTCCATTCAAACAACAGCCTCCTAGTCTAAGTACAGATTCCTTGAGCACAATTAAGTGTTCTGGCATTACCATTCTTCTCAATGTTATCCAAAATCTGTTATGATCCATACAATTAAATGCTTTTGTATAATCAATGAAACACAAGTGAACATCTTTCTTATTCTTTGCTTTCAGTCAAGATCCACCTGACATCAGTTATGATATCCTTTGTTCCACATCCTCTTCTGAATCCAGCTTGCTTTTATGGCAGTTCCCTACCAATATACTGCTGCAACCAGTTTTGAACTATCTTCAGCAAAATTTTACTTGTATGTGGTATTAATGATATTGTTTGATAATTCCCACATTCTGTTGGATCAACTTTCTTTGGAATGGGTACAAATATGGATCTCTTCCAGTCAGTTGTCCAAGGTAGCTGTCTTCTAAATTTGTTGGCATGGACGAGTAAGTGCCTCCAGTGTGGCATCCATTTGTTGAAACATCTCAGTAGGTAAATCTCAGAACACTCAATCTCTGGAGGCTTATTTTTCACCAATTCCTTCAGTGAACCTTTGACTGCTTCCTTCAATACCATTGCTTCTTGATAATATGCCACCTCCTGAAATGGATGAACATTGACCAATTTTTTTTAGTACAGTGACTTCGGTATTCTTTCCATATACTTTGATGCTTCCTGCATCATTCAATATTTTCTCATAAAATCCTTCAGTATTGCAACTGGAGTCTTGA
>NW_006922978.1:71820-73757 GCF_000298275.1 Orycteropus afer afer | reverse complement strand
TTTTTTAAATGATTTTGAGTTTTGTTCCACATTGTTCTCCCACTCTATCCAGGATATCCTTCATAGGTCTCTGAGTGGTTGACAGTGGTAGCTGGGCACCATCTAGTTCTTCTGGTCTCATGGTCAAACAGGCTGAGGACTGTATGATCTACCAGTACCTTGGACTAATTGTTTCCAAGTATGTTTGGTTTTCTTCATTCTTCTTTGCTCTGAATGAGGAGAGACCCATCATTGCATCTAGATGGCTGCTTGCAAACTTTTAAGATCCCAGTCGCTACTCGCCAAAGTAGGTTATGGGACAATGTTTTGTGTAGTATGTTATGCCAATTGAGCTTGTCTTCTCCTGCAACTATGGTCCCAAGCCCACAGGTCCAACTATTTTCTCTCTTTGGGTAGCTGACTGTGGCTAAAAAGTGACTACAACCTTGCCTCTTGTCAGTTCTACTATATACCTGGGGATTCTTACAAAATATACAAATACGTTTGCAGAAACATTGTCTGCCAACCCTATACACATTCATGGGCACACTCCTCCCTGTGTAGACCTACCTAATAGTTCAACCTGTCCACCCATTTATCCAGCTGTATATCAATGTTTGCTTTCACTGACAATGCAGTACTCTACGTGTAAGAGTTCATCTTTGTTGTTTGTACCTTCTGTGCACCTCTCTCTGTCTTCCTTTTCCTCAATGTCATCATGTTGATCACTAACATTTGGTACATTGCCCTTCTCTTTACCTAGATCAATACTTGTCTCTACCTTTCTAACAGTGTTTGTCCCCCTCCCCCCAGTAACCAACAAAGAAAATTTCCTTCCATATATAAAGCTTTCCTTGAGTTTTTACAGTAACAGACTAATAAAATATTTGTCCTTAGGAGCTCTGATAGCATAGTGCATAAGGCATTTAGTTGCTAACCAGAAATCTGGTGGTTCAAACCCATCAGCTACTCCTCAGAAGGAAAGTTGGGCAATCTACTTCCATAGCAATACCACCTTGGAAACCCAAGGAAGGGCTGCTATGAGTTGGGAATGCCTCAATGTCAGTGCACCATCATCATCATGATTGACTTATTTCATTCAGCATAATGTTCTACAAGTTCATGCACGTTATGCAGTACTTTGCTGATTCTATATTATTCTTTAGGGTTGCATAGTATTCCACTGTGTGTAGGTACCATAGTTTGGTTATCCATGTTTCTGTTGATGGGCACCTGGGTTGTTTCCATCTTTTGGCTATTGTAAATAGTGCTGTGATGAACACGGGTGTGCATACATCTGTTCTTGTCCTGGCTCTCACATCTTTAGGATATATACCTAATAATGGAATGGCTGGGTCAAATGGTATTTCTAATTCCAACTTTTTAAGGAATCACCATACTGCTTTCCACAATGGTTGTATCATTTGACAGTCCCACCAGCAGTGTATGAGAGTCCCAATCTCTCTGCATCTCACCAGCATTTTTTATTTTCTGTCTTGTTGAACTTTGCTACTAGTGCTGGGGCAAGATGGTATCTCATTTGTGTTTTGATTAGCATCTCTCTAATAGCTAATAATCGTGAGCATTTCTTCATATGTTCATTGGCTGCCTGGATATGGTGAAGTGTCTATTCATGCCTTCTGACCATTTTTTAATTGGATTATTTGTCTTTTTGTTGCTAAGGTGTTGTAGTTGGTCTGTAATGATGCCACCTCAAAAACCCAAGGAGGAGTTGCTATGAGTCAGATCTGACTTGACAGCAATGAGTTTGGTTTCTTTCAGCTCTTTTTTGGTTGCCATTTGCTTATATCTCTTTCTAACCTTTGACTTTTAATCTATTTTTGTCTTTGTCTCTAAATTGTGTCTCTTGTAGAGAGCATATTGATTGATTATGTTTTCTTATCCAGTCTGCAACTCTCTGTCTCTTGAGTGGTGCATTTAATCCATTGACATTCAGT
>NW_006922978.1:69312-70395 GCF_000298275.1 Orycteropus afer afer | reverse complement strand
TTCCGTAGTGATACTGCCTCGGAAACCCAAGGAGGGGTCGCTATGAGTCGGGGCCGACTCGACGGCACATAACAACAACAACAACAACATGTCTTGATGATTTTCTTTTGGGGTCTCTCCTGTTTGGGATTCATTGGACTTCCTGAATAGATATATTCTCATCTTCCACCATATCAGGGAAGTAGTCTTCTCCCAACAAATCTTGAACAATTTTCTCAGTGGTTTTCTTTTTTTCTCCCTGTTCTGGAATTCTGATTACATGTAGGTTATTCCTTTTGATGGTATCCCACTGAACCTTAGGCTTTCTTCATTTTGTTATGATATTTTTTTCTGATTGATCCTTTGCAAAGAAGTATTCAGTTATTTGTCTTCAATCTCATCAATTCTTCTTCTATTGATTCGCATCTACTCCTTTGCCCTTTCAATGTATTATCTATTTTCTGAAAATTTTGTATTAATCTTGTGGATTTCTATCTGTAGATTTTGTATCATTTCTAAATTTTCATTTATTTTGTCATTTTGTTCTTGTATTTTCTTCTGAAATTGTTCTAGGTTTTGTCTGTGTTTTCCTTAATTTTATCAGTGTTTTCCTTGATCTGTCTGTCAATCTTTTGAAGATACCTAAGTATAATTCTTTTGAATTCCTTTTCTGGGAGTTTCAAAGCTGTTTCTTCCCCTGGAATGTGTTCTGGGTCTTTATCCTGCTCTTTTGTTTCTACTGCTCTATCTTGCTTCTTTGTGTGGACTGTGATGGTCTGTTGTCTCTGAGACATTGTGACATTGTTGTATTCAGATCTCTGTTAACTGTTTCTGCAAAGCAGTTAAGGGTGATTCAGGTTCTTCTTGGTGGTCATTTATCATTGACCAGTTGGTGGAGAAGAAAGTGGTGACTCTCATTCAGTAAGTGGAGCTGCAGGAGGTGCAGGTGTGGTTGCATGGAATGGGCACAGTGCTGTCTCCTGCTCATTTAGACAAAAACAGCAATAGAAAAGCCATCAAAAAAGTAAATACAAGTGGGCAAAAAACACACTGCATAAACACACAGGAACAATTATCATAAAAAGAAAAGAAGGGGGAAAAAAA
>NW_006922978.1:56022-68817 GCF_000298275.1 Orycteropus afer afer | reverse complement strand
AACATTCCAAATGGCTGTGCCCTCTGTACAGCCAAAATTCCACAGCTCAGCCCATCTCCCTCTTCACTGCTTCCCCCTTTATTCACCAGCCACCAGTGCAGTCCTCTGTACAGGCTCTGACTGGCAGGGGCCAATTTTTAGGTTAATTCTGAGGTCCCAACAACACTTGGAAATATCTAACCTGTCCATGTCATCAGGATTGCTAACAGACTGCAACTTTGTATGTCTCCTTTTTCGATGTTTTCATTCAGGTTCTTCTACTAGTTGGAGTTTAGTCCACTTCTGTATGCTTCCTTTCAATGCTCAGGGCTCCAGGATTATCTTTTTTATCTGTGTTAATTGGTTTCCCTTTTCTTTATTGAAGAGGGTCTGTGTAGTTTGTCTGCCTATTCCTCCATCTTACTGGGACTCACCTTTTTTCTCGGACCATGTTCTTGATGTCATCCCACAGCTTGTCTGTTTTTTGTATCGATGTTCATTGCATCACATCTATTCTTCGAATGGTCTCTAAATTCAGGTGGGATATAATTAAGGTAATAGTTTAGCTCTCTTGGACTTGTTTAAATTGTCCTCAACTTCAACTAGAACTTGCACATGAGCAATTAATGGTCTATTCCACAGTCAGCTTCTGGCCTTATTTTGACTGAAGATATGAAGCCTCTCCATCCCCTTTTTCTACAGATGTAGTCAATCTGACTTCTTTGTATTCCATCTGGTGAAGTCCACATGTACAGCTGCTGTTTCCATTGTTCAAAAAGGTATTTGCAATGAATACGTCATTGATCTTGCAAAATTCTGTCATGTGATCTCCAGCATCATTCCTATCACCAAGACCATATTTCCAACTACCAGTGATTCTTCTTTGTTTCTGACTTTACTATTCCATTCATCAGTAGTAAGCAATACATTTTGATTGCATATTTGGTTAATGTCAGATTGCAGAAGTTGATAAAAATCTTTAATTTATTCATCTTTTGTTTTAATGGTTGGTTTTTAAATTTGAATAATAGTAGTGTTAACTGGTCTTCCTTGTAGGCATATGGACATTATCCTATCACTGACATCATTGTACTTCAATATAGATCTTGAAGCACTCTTTGTGATGATTTGTCATCGCTGGCATAGTAGATCATATATCGCCTGACTCAAAATGGCCCAAATCAGTCCATTTCAGGTCACTAATGCCTGGGATATTAATCTTTATGTGTTCCATTTCATTTTTGAAAACTTCCAATTTTCCTAGATTCATACTTCATACATTTCATGTTCCAATTATTAATGGATGTTTGCAGCTGTGTCTTCCCATTTTGAATCATGCCCCATCAACAAATGGAGGTTCTGCAAGCTTTATTCCATACACTTCATTAAGGTTGACTCTACTTTGAGGAGGCAGCTCTTCCCCCGTCATATTCTGAGTGACTTCTGACCTAAGGGGCTCATCTTCCAGCAGTATATCAGATAATGTTTTAAGGATTCATAAAGTTTTCCAGTAATACATCAGACAGTGTTTCACTGCTATTCATAAGGTTTTCACTGACCATTTCTTCATGAAGTGGATGGCCCCTTCCTTCTTCTGAGTCTGTCTTAGTCTGGAAGCTCCACTGAAACTTGTCCACCATAATGACCCTGCTGGTATTTGAAATACTGGTGGCTTAGCCTCCAGCCTCACAGCAACATACAAGCCACCACAGCATGACAATTTGACAGATGAGTGGTTGTCCTACCCCTGATAATATCTAATAAATATTTGTTTATATACATTTGTCTATTCTTGACTTTTTATGTAAGTGAGGTCATACTATATTTGTCCTTTTGTGACTGACTTATTTCATTCAGCATAATGTCTTCAAGCTTCATCCATGTTATAATAGGCATAAGATGATTAACTTATTTCACTCAACATAAGGACTCTAAGCTTCATCCATGTTATAACATATATTAAGACTTCATTTCTCCTACTGGCTAAGTAGTATTCCATGTATGTGTGTACATTTTGTTAATGTATTCATCTGTTGCTGGGAATTTATCTTCTTTCTGCCTTTTGGTTATTGTGAAAAATGCTGCAATGAACATTGGTGTACATATGTCTGTTTGCATCACTTCTTTCAAGTTCCTTGGGTATATTCATACAAGTGGAATTTCTGGATCGTATGCTAGTTCTCTTTTTAGTTTTTTAAGGAAATATTACACTGTTTTCCACAATAACTGAACTCACAATTTGTTTTAATCTGTTCCTTAGTTTGATACTCTTTATTTAGTTTTTCAATGAGAGAAATGAATGAAATCTGTATTACATCTAATTTTACGAATGACTCAGACACAAATTCTGCTTCCAGTTCAAATATCCAGATAATGAAGGGATCTAGAACGTTGATACTGTCATGTATCCGTGTGTGTGTAGTGTGTATGTGTATGGACTTGTGGTGGAGCAGAGTCTGCTTTTCCCACTCACTTCATGTGTGTACACATTCATGGTGGGTTGAAGTCTCCATTTAGTTGATCCTTCCTTATATAAGCAGATTACTGCTGGTGCCCTAGCTGGTTTATGTTCTTTGATATCCTGAGAAGACTTTATGGAGGTGCCTATCAGATTATATTATGATGTTCATGCTGTAGAAATGCACAATAGAGTGTTCCTCTAAATGAATCAGTTTCTGTTGATTCAACTCTGACTCATGGAACCCTCCATGTGTGTCAGCAGAACTTTGTTTCATAGGGTTTTCAATGCCTGATTTTTCAAGTACATCCTCAGACTTTTCTTAGCAAGTGCTTCTAGTGAACTCAAACCTCTAATCTTTTGGTTAGCATCTGAGTATATTAACTGTTTGCATCACTCAGAAATTCTTCCTATAAATGAGATTCTGTTAAGTTCACTCTCTGCCCCTTCAGCTGGAATCTGCATACCATTCCACCCTAGGGACCAGCAAACAAGCCTTAATGAAAAATCACAACATCAGTGGAGACTTGAAACACTGAGATGATGTCTAACCTTTACAACCAATAGACAACAGTTACATGGTTTAGGTCACTAGAACTGTCATGTTACTGCTAGATGAGGCCAGAGGTTTCTGTAGCAATTGAAATGACACAAAAATCCTTAGAATGTATGCCCATACGGCCCATGTGGAAAAGAGCAAGGTAAATGTGGCCTGAGTTACAATGCAGGAGAAACCTCATGCTTCCTGAAAAGAAAGTGTCAAGTTGAGAAATATCTTCATCACCTTCTAGCCTCTCTCATCTACTCACTCCTCCTCCTTTCCCAGTCCCATTCTGCTCAGGCTACTTAGGAATCTCCATTTTGGTGATTCAGGAAGCACATCATGGACCAAGCCTGTCCATTTCTCTTTACCTATCTTAGTCACTGTTTCTTTGTGACCTCTTTAAGGGTTGGTTGGCTACCATATTGAAGGCCATGGAGGATGAATATCCTCCTTGATGATTTCTTGCATTTATAGATTTCCACTGGTACAATCCTTCATCCTAGGATTGGCAATTAAATTTCACTGGGAGTTTGGATCTAGAATTCAGTTAGTGATTGTGTTGAAAAATTTGAAATTGCAACAGGCTGAGCAGGAAGTGTACTGTGATCAGCTGGTGAGGTCTGCCATGTGAGTGGGTGTGAAGCTGGTCATGAATATCTAGGCACTTACTCACTGACCTTACATTAGTCCTACTTTGGAATATCAGACATTAGGAAGGCTGAGGTAGAAAGAAGAATCCACCAGGTGAGCTACTCCATGATCCTTTTGCATGTAGTCATTCTTGTTTACACTCAAATGTACAATATATTTCTGAGGTAGAATGCTTGCCTTTCATGCTGGACATTCAGGTTTGACTCCTGGCCAATGCATCTCATGTGCAGCCACCACCCATCTGTCAGTGATGACTTGCGTATCATTATGATGATAAGCAGGTTTTAGGGCACTTCTAGACTATGATGCATTAGGAAGAAACGTCTTGAGATACATTCCCCAAAATCAGCCAGTGAAAAGCCTATGGATCACAATGATCCAATCCTCAGCCAATCATGGAAATGGCACAGGACTGGGCAGTGTTTTGTGCTGTTGTGCATAGGTTTGTCGTGAGTCAGGAACAACTCGATGTAGCTAGCAACAACAATAACATTATTATTACACATTCTTAAGTCATAGTCCTGAAGACTATTGACAAATCAGATAATAGGGAAAAAAAAAAAAAAAAAAACTAATAAACCATTTTCTCCACTACTTATGGTTGCAAGGAATCCTGGCTCTGAAAAAATAATTTTTTCTTATTTCTCATCATCTTGATTGTTCCTTTAACATTACCTTAGGAAAGTACGTTCTAGACATGAGTCCTTGTAAAGAAAAAGTATCCTCTTTCTTCAGCAGCCTTGAGTGAAAAGATTCATGACATTATGATAACAGTTTCTATCCTCTTCAAAGGTCTAAATATTTATCCTAATCAGACTTAAGTGTGATTTCTAGAATATGATCTGTAGGAGCTTAAAAATTATCCTCAAATTTATTTTCTATTTAGTTATTCCTCTGACAAAAATGGAGCGCTGGTCTGACAAACATGAATCAAATTTCAAAAATATATCATTATAAAAAGAGACAATTAGGCACAGAGACACACACACAAGGAAGAAGACAGATGCTATGTGAAGGTAGCAAGCCAAGGAACCTTTGGAACTATTGACAAAGCAGTAATCAATTCAGCCAAGACTCTGGTTTGGATTGTTAGCCTCCAGAACTGTGAGATAATGAATATCTGTTCTTTAAAACTGTCCACTTGTGGTATTCCTATTGCAGCAGTTCTAGGAAACTAAGATACTGGAGAGGTATAGTCACCTTTAAAGGTCCCTGGGTGGTGTAAAATGTTTGTGGTTGACAACTAACTTAAAGGTTGGCTGTTCAAAACTACTCAGTGATGCCATGGAAGAAAAGCCTGACAATTTGCTTTCATCAAGATTATAGCCAAGAAAACCTTATGGATGTTAAGTCTACTCTATAAGACATGTAGTCACCATAAGCTGAAATTGACTGAATGGCAACAGTTTTTTTTTGTTTGTTTGTTTGTTTGTTTGTTTTTTGTTTTTAATATAACCAACTTTGATAGTGAGTGGGAGAAAGGACATTCCTTATATATCTAAATAGCATGGCAGTCAGTCCACATGAAGGAGGCAGCTAATGCCATTGTGTGTGAAGAACTTTTGTACTTCTTCTCTTTGTAACTAAGTATGTTAGGAGTTTAAAGCATTTGGCTGCTAGCTGGAAGGACAACATCAGCTGCTCCATGGGAGGAAGAGGAGGCAATCTACTTCCATCTATATTTACAGCCTTGGAAACCCAATGGGGGTAGCTATGAGTTGGAATCAACTCGATGGCAGTTGGTTACAGAAAATCACCAGAAACTTAGTCTTTTAAAATAACACACATATATTTTCTTACAGTTATGTCCAAAGTCTTAAAATTAAAGTAACAGCAGGAATGCATTCCTTTTGGAGGCTCTTGAGGAATATTTTCCTTACCTTTTCCAGCTTTTAGAGGCTGCCTGCATTCCTTGGCTCGTCACCTCTTCCTCTCTCTTCAAAGCTAGCAGTATAGCATCTTCCAACATCTCTGACCCTCTGACCTCTACTTTTGTCATATGTCCCTCTCAGTACTGCTGACTTCCTGCTTCCTACTTGTAAGTACCCTTGTAATTACCTGGATAATCTAGTATAACTTCTTCATCTCAAGATCTTTAATCACACCTACAAATTCCCTTTACCACATAAGATTTTATAGTCAAAGTTCTGGAGGTTAGAATGTTCACATCTTTGTTGTTTGGAAATAGGGTTTTCTATGTTGTCTATATTTGAATGCCTTTTTTGTCTATACCTGAATAGGGTGGATTTTAATTTTAATCTTAGCTGCCACTGCCATTGAGTCAGCTATGACTCATGATGACCTTATGCATAACAGAACAAAACATTGCCCAGTCCTGCACTATCTGCATGATCACTGGTATGTTTGAGTCCATTGTTATGTCTACTGCGTCAACTCATCTCATTGAGGGTTTCCCTCATTTTTGCTGGCCCTCTACTTCACCAAAAAAGGAGCTCTGGTGGTTCAGTGTCTAAGCCATTTGACTGCTAACCATAAGATTATCACAGAGACTCTTCTATGGATCGGGATCCTGTTGTGCTGCCTACAACTGTCCATGAGTGAACAATCCATCATTTGGCCTGATGATCTTGGATTCATCATTGGTCAGAGTCAACAGCTGGTATACTTTCTGCCAACCTTAAGCTCATAAGACCCTGGAGCTGTGTGAGTTGGGAAAAGCTTCTAGCTTGATATTTGATCCAGGAACTTGGGACTTCCCTGCTTCTGTAAGGGTGTGAGCCATTTTTCAAAGATAAATTTCTCTCTCTCTCTCTCTCTCTCTCTATATATATATATATATATGCATGAGTGTGTGTGTGTGTGTAAGCAGCAGCCAGGGCCAATGGCCAGAACAGGTACGAGGAAGAGGCTCCAGGCAGGAAGCTAAGGGAGATGAACTTATCTGTCAGTTTGTCATATTGTGGTTGCTTGTGTGTTGCTGTGAGGCTGGAGGCTGTGCCATCAGTGTTTCAAATGCCAACAGGGTTGCCCATGGTGAATGGTTTTCAGCAAGGCTTCCAGAATGAGATAGACTCAGAAAAAGGAAGAAGCCATCCGCTTCTCAAAGAATTGGCCAGTATAAACCTTAAGAATGGTAGTGAAACACTGTCTGATATATTACTGGAAAATTCTATGAGTAGCCCTGAAACTTTGTCAAATACAGTGCCAGAAGATGAGCCCCTTAGGTCACAAAGCACTCAAAACATGACTGGGAAAGAACTTCCTCATCAGAGTAGAGCCTACCTTAATGGTATGGATAAAGTAGAGCTTTTGGGGCCTCCATTTGCTGAAGTGGCACAACTCAATATGAGAAGAAACAGCTGCAAACATTCATTGATAATTGGAACATGAAATGTATGAAGTATGAAGCTAGGAAAATTGGAAGTTGTCAAAAATGAAATGGAAAGCATAAAAATTGATATCCTAGGCATTAGTGAGCTGAAATGGACCAGTTTTGGCCATTTTGAATCAGACAACCATATGATCTATTATGCTGGGAATGACAATTTGAAGAGGAATGATGTGACATTCATCATCACAAAGAATGTTTCAAGATCTATCCTGAAGTATAATGCTGTCAGTTATAGGATAATATCCATATGCTTACAAGGAAGACAAATTAATACTACTATTATTTGGATTTACACACCAACCACCAAAACCAAAGATGAGGAAATTGAAGATTTTACCAAATTCTGCAGTCTGAAATGGACCAAAGATGCAATCAAGATGTGCTAATTATCACTAGTGATTGGAATGCAAAAGTTGGAAACAAAGAAGAATCACCAATTGTTGGAAAATTTGGCCTTGATGATAGAAATGATGTTGGAGATCGCATGATAGAATTTTGCACAACCAATGACTTATTCACAGAAGATACATTTTTTTTTCCAACACAAACAGCAGCTATACACATGGATTTCACCACAGGAATCAGATTTGCTACATCTGTGGCAAGAGGCAATGGAGAAGCTCAATATCTTCAGCCAAAACCAGCTCAGGAGCTGGTTGTGGAACAGACCATCAGCTGCTCATATGCCAGTTCACCTTGAAGTTGAAGACAATTAAAACAAAAGTCTATGAGAGCCAAAATATGACCTTGAATATATCCCTCCTGAATTTAGAGACCATCTAAATAATAGATTTGATGCATTGAACACCAATGACTGAAAACCAGATAAATTGTGGGATGACATCAAGAACATCATCCATGAAGAAAGCAAAGGGTGATTAAAAAGACAGGAAAGGAAGAAAAGACATAAATGTATGTCAGAAGAGACTCTGAAAATTGCTCTTGAATGAAGAGTGGCTAAAGCAAATGGAAGAAATGACAAGATAAAAGAGCTGAACAGAAGATTTCAAAGGGCAGCTAGAGAAGACAAAGTCAATTATAGTGAATTTGCAAAGAAGTGGAGTTAGTAAACCAAAAGGGAAGAACATGCTCAGTGTTTCTCAAGTTGAAAGAACTGAGGAAAATAATTAAGTCTTAAACTGCAATATTGAGATATTTTATGGGCTATATACTGAATGATGCAGGAAACATCAACAGAAAATGCAAGGAATACACAGAGTCACTGTACCAAAAAGAATCGGTTGTTGTTCATCCATTTCGGGAGGTGGCATATGATCAAGAACCAGGGTATTGAAGGAAGAAGTCGAAGCTGCACTGAAGGAAGTGGTGAAAAACAAGGCTCCAGGAACTGATGGAATATCCATTGAGATGTTTCAACAAATGGGTGCCACGCTGGAGGCACTCAGTCAGCTATGCCAAGATATTTGGAAGATAGCCACCTGGTCAGCTGACTGGAAGAAATCCATATTTGTACCCATTCCAAAGAAAGGTGATCCCAGAGAATGTGGAAATTATCAAACAATATCATTAATATCACACACAAGTAAAATCTTGCTGAAGATAATTCAAAAACAGTTACAGTAGTATATTGACAGAACTTCCAGAAATGCACACTGGATTCAGAAGAGGATGTGGAATGAAGGGTATAATTGCTGATGTCAGATGGATCTTGGCTCAAAGCAAAGAATACCAGAAAGATGTTTATTTGTGTTTTATTGACAATGTAAATGCATTGATTGTGTGGACCATAACAGATTGCGGATAACATTGAGAAGAATGGGAATTCCACAACACTTAATTGTATTCGTGAGGAACCTGTACATAGACCAGGAGGCTGTTGTTTGAACAGAACAGGGAAGACTGCATGGTTTAAAAATCAAGAATGGAGTGCCTCAGGGTTGTATCATTTCACCATACTTATTCAATCTGTTGTTGTTGTTATGTGCCGTTGAGTCGGCCCCGACTCATAGCGACCCCTCCTTGGGTTTCCGAGGCAGTATCACTACGGGAGTAGGATTGCCCAACCTTCCTTCCGAGGAGTGGCTGGTGGGTTTGAACCGCCAGCCTTCTGGTTAGCAGTCAAGTGCTTTAGCCACTATAAAATCTGTATGCAGAGCTAATAATACGAGAAACAGCCTATATGAAGAAGAACGTGGCATCAGGATTGATTGATGTTAATGAGGAAGACTCATTAACAACCTGCATTATGCAGATGACACAACTTTGCTTGCTGAGAGTGAGGATGACTTGAAACACTTACTGATGAAGAATGAAGACTACATTTATATTGTGGTATGGATTACACCACAATATAAAGAAAACAAAATTCCTCACAACTGGACCAATAAGCAGCATCATGATAAATGGAGAAAAGATTGAAGTTGTCCAAGACTTCATATTACTTGATTCTACAATCAACACCAATGGAAGCAGCAGTCAAGATATCAGACAGCATATAACACTGAGCAAATCGGCTGCAAAAGACCTGTTTTAAGTGCTGAAGAGCAAAAATGTCTCCTTGAAGACTAAGTTATGCCTGACACAAGCCATGGTATTTTTAATCACATCAGATACATGTGAGAGCTGGACAATAAATAAGGAAGACCAAAGAGACTGGAATGCTCCTTGGAAGCAAGATTGGCCAGACTTCGTCTCTCCTACTTTGGTCATGTTGTAAGAAGAGATTATTCCCTAGAGAAGGATATCATGCTTGGTAAAGTGGAGGGTCAGAGCAAAAGAGGAAGACCCTCAATGAAATGAATTAAAACAATGGCTACAATGATAGGCTTGCATATAGAGGGGGGGATCATGGAGCTGGCACAGAACCAGGCAATGTTTCGTTCTGCTGTACATGGAGTCACTATGAGTCAGAGATGATGCAATGACAGCTAACAAGAACAATACTTCCATAAAGATTTACTGCCTTGGAAACCCAGTGGTGGTCACTATGAGTCAGAATCCACTGGGTGACTGTGATTTTTCTACTTCACCAACTAACTTAGTTATCTAATGCTGGTGTAACAGAGATACCATAAAGTGGATTTATTCTGTCACAGTTTAGAAGGTTAGAAGTCCACATTCAGAGCACCTGCTCTAGGGGAAGATTTTGTCTCTCTGTGTCTCTTGGTCCTAGGAAGATCTCAGTGCAGTGACCCTGGGACCAAAGCGTTTGCTTTGCTCCTGGCTCCTCTTTCATGATGGTAGTAAGTCCCCCTTCTCTCTCCTTTTATCTGCTGTAAGATAAAAATTTGCAGGCCACACCCCAGGGAAACGCCCCTTTCACTGGATCAGGGCTGCGATGGGATTAAGGGTGTTGCCACCCACCCTTAATCTTAATTCTTTTACATCTGATTGGTTTATCACATCAGATCACATCATGGGGTGTTATTACCTATCTGCCACATTGCATCATTACATAACTTCTAAACTACTGAGTATCATGGCCCAGCCAATTTGACACAAATTTGGGGAAAACACAATTCAATCCACAGCACCAACCATGATGTCCTTTTGTAGGGATCACATCTTTAGAGGGACATTATTTTGTCTACCTCATTAAGGATCTGGAATTGTCCTCCACTACTTTAGTGGTTCAGTGATTAAGTGCTTGGCTGATAATTGAAAGGTCAATGGTTCAAACTCATCAGCTGCGCCATGGGAGAAAGTCATGACAGTCTGGCTCTGTAAAAATTTGTACTCTTGGAAACTCTACAGGGGCAGTTCTACTCTGTTCTGTAGGGTCACTATGAGTTATAATAGATTCTATGGCAACCTGTTTGGTGTTGGCCTGATTCTGGTGAGATTGGGCAAACTTACTGAAAGTTTTCCAATTCTAAGTTGTTAGTAGTTGAGCTACTGGATAAAATTTTGCTATGACAACCTAAATACATCTTTAAGAAAACAACACTTTTTATATTTTTGAAGGGAATGTTATTATTATTGTCCTGTGCCACGGAGCTGTTTCCAACTCTTGGTGAACCCTTGTGTTACCTAGTAGAACTTCTCCATAGGGTGTTCGTGCTTGTAATCTTTACAGAGGCATTCCTATGCCTTTCTTCCCCAGTGTCACTGTGTGGGTTTCAAATACCAACTTCTCAGTTACTAGCCAAGAGCAAATAATTAATAAATCATTGCCATTCCAAATACTGGCAGTGACACTCCATAAATCAAGGCAACTAGGTCTTTAGATACAACACTGGCATTTTCAAGACAGTCTTTTCTAACTAGACTGTCTCCCAAAATTGCCATTCATGGCAATATTGATATGAACTATTGTCACTCTTGCTTCAAAGTTGTTGCTTGTGTCTTGGGGTGATCCCAGAGATGCTTATTTATTTCAGAATTCTTCTTTTGATATTGTGAGTCTATTCTGGAAGTTGAGGAAACCGGTCACAGCAGAAGGTCATACCTATTGATTTTGTATTCTTGTCTGCTGCTCTGTTTCTGGGAGCTCTGGTAGCATAGTGGCTAAGGCACTTGACTTCTAACCAGAAGGCTGGTGGTTCAAACCCACCAGCCACTCCTCGGAAGGAAGGTTGGGCAATCCTACTTCCGTAGTGATACTGCCTCGGAAACCCAAGGAGGGGTCGCTATGAGTCAGGGCCGACTCGATGGCAAATAACAACAACAAGCTCTGTTTCCAACAGTTTTGGTCTCTTTCAGGTGGGCTTTGAACTGGTTCATTCTGATTGTACTCCTTGCTGAAAATTTGCTTGCCACCCCAGATATACTAAATAAGAATTGCCATTTAGATCTATAACAATCACCTAGGGATCTGTAAGAATCACCTGAGGACCCTGTTAAACTGTAGATTCTTAATCAGTAGATCTGGGGTAGAAGCACAAATTCTCAGCAGGAGGTCGAACCAGAACAAACCAGTTCAAAGCCCTGCTTTCAACAAAACAGTGAGAGGTTTGATTACCTTCAGAAGTTGCAGGCTTAGCTTTGTAATCAGGCTTAATTGGAAACACTGAGTGCTGAGTCGGGTTCCTCAAATGAGCAGGTTCTCTCCAGGTGGAGGGATGAGTGCACACCTCTTTGTGAGGCCTCTTTAAGCCCCCCCTCCAGGCTTAATACTAGGAACAGAAACTTCCCTGAATGGGTCCATCTAGATAATCAGAACAATTGTTTTGGCTGCAAGACAAACACAATTAATCCATTTTAAGAGATACTGAGGGGAAGAAAAGAAATTTTATTTTGAATACCCTACCTAGAGTTGTCAACACTGGGACTGGTGGTGGATGGGTTGGAAATAGACATAAGCTTCATGGGACCAGCTATCAGGGTGTTTGGCAAGTCACATGCCACAAATAGGTGTGCAAGAGACTGTTCATTTCACCTTGACGTTGGCCTTGGCCTGGGGAAGAATTTTGCTCCTTGTCACCTTTGCTTTTACTCACATGTGCTTCTCCTGGGGCTCCAAATTTGAAGCTGTTCTCTGCCTTCTTTTAAAGGCCTCCTTTCCCTTCTGTAGAGTTCTGAGGTGGCAAAAACACTTAATGCTCTTGGCTACAAACTGAAAGATTGAAGGTTCAAATACACCCAGAGGCGCCTCAGAAGAAAGTCCTGGGGATCTACTTTCAAAAAATCAGCCATTCAAAACCCTATTGAAGGAGGTTCTGGCAAGATGGCGTACTAGGCAGAAGGATTGCACAGACCCTCTTCAACAAAGAAAAGGGAAACCAATTAACACAGACACAGAAGATAATCTTGGACCGCTGAGCCTTGAATAGAAGGATACAGAATTGGACTAAACCCCAACTAGCAGAAGAATTTGCGTGAAAATACCAAAAAAAGGAGACATACGGAGCT
>NW_006922978.1:37393-40356 GCF_000298275.1 Orycteropus afer afer | reverse complement strand
AGAGCTCCCTAGTTATATATTATTATATTATAATTAGATTATATTATGATTTGTATTATAATATTAGATTTGTCTTTTCTTTCACTGTCTGTGAACTCTTTGAGAGAAAACCAAAGTCCTAATGTTGAAAATAATAGCAATAACACCATCAGCAACAACTTCAGCTTTAATTAAAAAAAAAAAAAATTGCTGCAGAGATGACAGCCTCTCGTGGGCCCCATACATATGTCAGAGTACAACTATGCCCCATAGGGTTTTCAATGACTGATTTTTTCAGAAGCAGATAGAAGAGGTGGCCTCTGTTGAACCACCTCTGCATGCACGTGAACCTCCAATGTTTTGGTTAGCAGCTAAGCATGTTAACCATTTGCACCATTGAGAGGACTCCTTAGCTTTAATATAAATGAATAATTCTCCTCCTTTCTTGTTATCTTCTCTTCCTGCTCCCCTCCCTACTCCCCTCTCCCTGATCCTCCTTCCTAACATTTCTTGAGCATTTTCTATGTGGCAGGTGCAGAGCTACGTGCTTTACATGAACAATCCTGGCTCATGGCCATGTGGTTTCTTCTTGATTGCTTCCCATGACAGGGAGCTTGTTATCACATAAGGCAGCACATTTCATTTTGGAAATCTAATTAACTGCAGAGTCCTCCAGCCAGGATGTGAGTGGGTAGTGGGCAGATGAAACAGTGTAGAGATTGTTCTGCATAGGAGAAAGGGCATCAAGTAGGGAACGTGGGAGCTATGAAGATAGGCTTCATTTATCTTTTTTCCCAGTGCTGGCTCGGCCTGCTTGTCTTCAAGTCTCCTACATCCCTTCCTTTGTGTCCTGACGCAGCAACTGGCTGACACCTTGTCAAAGAAGCTGTATAAGGAATTCGTGTATATTGTGTGAGGGATGGGGTTGGGGCTGGCTTGGACTAGGTGACTTCTTAGATTCTTCCTACTTCTCAGATCCTCAGCTTGAGCTTTCTTGCTCCATTTCTCCACCTCAGAAGCTTAATTTATGGACCTGAAAAGCATAAAAAATGAATCCCTGGCAGATGCACCTGCATGCACATTTTTTTCCCTCCTTAGAGTTTCTTATCAAGGGTTTATTTAAAGTATCTCTGCTATTTTTCTCTGAACTATATGATCTAATTTCACCTGGCCTGTTTCCTTATGTTTCCTTCTTGTATTTCCTTACTTACACCCTCAAATCCTGTTGGGTGCATTTGATCTGGTATCTCAGAAGCAACAAAACTATGGTAAGTAGCAGGGTCCCTAGAAATCAATATTCCAAAATCTCTATTTAGACCTTGAACAAAGAGCCAGGAAATACAGGTCTATTGGTATAAACGGTTAACATGCTCAGCTGTGCACCTGAAGGTTGGAGGTGTGAGCCTGCTCAGAGGGATTTCACCTCAGAAGAAAGGTATGGCCATCTACTTCCAAAAAATCAGCCATTGAAACCCTTATGGAGTGCACTCCAATCTGACGTAAATGAGATGGCCATGAGTCAGAATCAACGTCACACAACTAGTTGGTATATATACTGTTTTTTGTAATCTGAGAAGCCTCTTAAGCAAGTTTTATTTATTTTAAAAAGCTTTTTCACTTACCTTGGAGCAAGCAACCAAAAAATCTATTTGAAAATAAGGAATAAGATGACCTTCTGAATAAAATTCCTCTGTCGTAGTGATTTCAGGTTTTGAATAACCTTGTTAATCCAGTTCAAATATGTGCTTAGTCTGGCTGAAAGGACGCAATGGAGTCATTTGGATTGGTAGTAGTTAAAGCACACTTCTAGGCCTATTCACTGTTTCTGTCAAAGGCCACATCCCATCATGCAAACGCTTCCGCTTCAACAATGGTAGAATTCTTGCTTTCATGCAGGAGACCCGGGTTCAATCCACAGCCATCACCAGTTTCTCACTGGAAACCTGTGTTTTGCTATGTTGTAGAACAGGTTTCAGTAGAGTTTCTAGACTAACACAATTTAGGAAGAATGGCCTGGTGATCTATTTCTGAGAATCAGCAATGAAAATCCTATGGATCACAACAGTCCAATCTGCACCCCATGATAGAGGTAGTGCTGGACTGGGCAGCACTTGTTCTGTTGTGAAGGGATTGCCATGAGTCAGGCTAACCACAACTGTAAGATCTCCTGCCCAACTAGTAAGGCACTCTGGTGGTGTAGTGCTTGAGGCATTTGGCTTCTAATCAAAAGGTCAGTGGTTCAAACCCACCAGCTGCTCAGCAGAAAAAAGATGAGGCAGTCTACTTCTCCAAAGATTTATAGCCCTGGTCTCTATGAGTTGGAATCAACTTAATGACACTGACTTTGGTTTTGGTTTTGCCCAACTAATATAAAAACATATTTTAACTCTGGATATAAACCTTTAAAATAAAATGTTATTATATTTTCTCTAAAGCAAAGTAAGAAGATGAGGGGGCAGGGAAACTAGAGTACTAGGAATGGAACAACCAGAACACAATTAAACAGAATGTTGACACATTATGAAAAGTAACAATTTGTATGTTGTTGTTGTTATGTGCCATTGAGTCAGACCCTACTCATAGTGACCCCTCCTTGGGTTTCCGAGGTGGTATCACTACGGAAGTAGATTGCCCAACCTTCCTTCTGAGGAATGGCTGGTGGGTTTGAACTGCCAACCTTCTGGTTAGCAGTCAAGTGCCTTAGGCACTGTCAAATGGGAACCTAATTTACTGTGTAAACATTCACCAAAAACATAATAAAATATTATTAGAAATGTTATTGTGACAGTTGGAGGTGTGTGTCAACTTGGCTAGACCACAATTCTGTGTGGTTTAAGCAATTTTGATGTGGGTTACTCCCATAATGGGATCAGATGTATATGTTTTGAGCATCCAATACATTGAAAGGGAGTTTCCCTAGGGGTGTGGCCTACTTCCAATATATTTATGGACATCCTGGGAGAAGGGGCACTCTTCTGTGGATC
>NW_006922978.1:36470-36948 GCF_000298275.1 Orycteropus afer afer | reverse complement strand
AACAACAACAAAAACATATATAAGCTTTTCTGGTTTTGCTTCTCTAGAGAACCCAGTCTAACACAGTTATTATAGATTATTTTTTCATATAAATATTTCAAATAACATGCATCAAACAAAAAACTGTCAAGGCTAATAACATGGGAAATCAAATGAGTCTGCTGATACATCAGTTATTCTAGTAGGTATTCCAAATTTCTGGAACATATCACTTTAAAAATGTGCTATGATCTGATATTTGAAATGTGTGACTTTGATATGGTATGGCTAGAAACCTCAAAACAGTCTTCTCACTAATATACTTTCTGCTTAATTTCACTACATGAACTGCATACAGTTTCCATTAACTATATATTTGTCTTAACCCTCAATCATGAAATTGATTTTGTAAAAAATTCTTTTGACAGGGCCTTGCATGAGGACTACTGATCGTTTTTGTGTTCCATTCTTCCCCTCAAGCCATATCCTGACCTTGTAT
>NW_006922978.1:22080-23318 GCF_000298275.1 Orycteropus afer afer | reverse complement strand
CTTTTATATTGGTAACTTCCTTGCATTTCTTTATAATTTTATTCCCAAGTGTGAATCCCTGAGCAGTATACCTTACTTAGCATTGCCTGTTTTTTTTTTATTTTTTTATTTTTTCAATTTAACAATTTGGCAAATCTCCTTCAATTTTCAGCTTTCCCTTCTATCCCTATGGCCCCCTCTCTTTTCCTTACAGCTTACTTCCTGAGGAATCTGAGTTGTTTGAGTTCCAGAGTTTTGCATAGTCTGGAATTGGCTGACTGTAGACTCATAGCACAGTCCAGCATGTTCTGATTCCATTATACTTCCTGCTAGTTCCCAGCTAAGTTCAGAGACTTGATCAGACTCTGATTTGATCCCTTTGGCAAGACAATAGGTGGTAGTGTGTCCCTTCATCAGGAGGCATATGAAGTCTGGTTATTTACATATTTATTTTGTAGTCTAGCTGTTGGTGTCCATTGCATTAATCTGATGATTTACTTTATCTGTGGGGATGGTTACAAAGTGGGAATATTATAATTCTGTCATTTCTTTTTCATTTGTTAACTGGAATGGTTTTATAGTGATTCTTTTCTACACTTAGTATTTGGTTACCCATTTTGTTGTTGTCATTTTTAGGTGCCACCAGTTTAGTTCTGACTCATAGCAACCCTATGTACTACAGAAAGAAATACTGCCCAATCCTGTGTTATCCTCACAAATTTGCTAGTTTGAACCCATTTTTACAGTCACTGTGAAACTCCATCTTGATTTTTTCAGAGTCTTTTTCACTGACCCTCTACCTTTCCAAGCATGATGTCCTTCTCCAGGGACCTGTCCCTCCTGATAACATGAGACATAGTACTGGAGACAAAGTTTTGCCATTCTGCCTTTTAAGGAGTGCTCTGGCTGTAACTTATTCTAAGACAGATTTATTTGTTCTTATGGCTGCTCATGGTTTATTCAATATTCTTCACCAACACCATAATTAAAATGCATCAATTCTGCAAGCTTCCTTATTCATTGTCCAGCTTTTAAATGCATACGAGGCTATTGAATATACCATGGCTTGGTATTACAAAAGAAGCTCTGGTGGCATAGTGCCTAAGGCATGTGACTGCTAACCAGAAGGTTGGTGGTTCAAACCCACCAGCCACTCTGTGGAAGAATTATTGGGCAATTTACTTCCATAAAGATTTACCACATCTGAAACCCAAGGAGCTTGCTATGAGTCAGAATCTACTTGATGGCAGTGAGTTTGC
>NW_006922978.1:14716-17275 GCF_000298275.1 Orycteropus afer afer | reverse complement strand
TTTATAATAGTCAAAAGATGGAAAAAAGCCAGGTGTTCATCAACTGAGGAATGGATAGCCAAACTATGGTACATACACACAATGGAATACTATGCAACACTAAAAATAATGTAGAATCTGCAAAACACCACATAACGTGAATGAACTTGGAGGACATTATGCTGAGTGAAATAAGTCAATCACAAAAGGATAAATATTATATTACTCCATTATTGTAAAAGCCAAGGAAACGTTTATCTATGGAAGGACATTTTCTTTGGTGGTTACCAGGGTGGGAGGGGAGGGAAGGGAACACTGTTAGATAGACAGAGATAAGTATTGATTTGGGTGAAGAGAAGGGCAATGTACCAAATGTGAATGATGAACATGGTAGCATTGAGGAAGAGAAAGACATAGAGAGGTATGTGAAGTGCAGACAACAAAGATGAACCCTTTTGCACATGCAGTACTCCATTGTCAGTGAAGGCAAACATGGGTATAAAGGTGGATAGATGGGTGGACAAGCTGAACTAGTAGCTATGTCTATGAAGTGGGGAGTGTACCCAAGGCCATGTATAGGATTGGCAGACAGTGGTCCTGTAAGTTTATTTATATGATTTGATTTCCCAGGTGTATAGTAGAGCTGACAAGGGGGGAAGGTAGTATTCACTGCTTGGTCACAGCCAGCTAGCTACCCAGAGGGTCCAAGTAGTTGAACCTGTGGGCTCGGGACCATAGTTGCAGGGGACATCAAGCTCAATTGGCATAACATACTACACAAAACATTGTTCCACCTCCTACTTTGGCGAGTAGCGACTGGGATCTTAAAAGCTTGCAAGCAGCCATCTAGATGCAACGATGGGTCTCTCCTCATCCAGAGCAAAGAAGAATGAAGAAAACCAAAAATTCATGGAAACAGTTAGTCCTAGTGACTGGTGCACCATGGAATCCTCAGCCTATATGACTATGAGACCAGAAGAACTAGACGGTGCCTGGCTACCACTGTCAACCACTTGGAGTGGGATCTATGTAGGAGATCCTGGATGAGAGAGAGAACAATGTGGAACAAAACTCAAAATCATTTGGAGGAAAAAAAAAAAAGAGGAACCAGGTTTGCTGGTCTGACAGAGCCTGGTGGAACCCCTGAGAGTATGCCCCCTAGCTGCCCTTCAGGTCTGGAATTGAACCCACGCCTGTGGCTTCCAGCCAAACAAAAGACAGGCATATGAGTTGAATATGTACCAGAGGTAGATATGCTCCTTGCAGATAACAATCATGGGAGAAAGTAGGGCTGTTTATGCACAGGGAGACAGCTCAGGGGGAAGGAGTGCAGGGAGGTATGGACACAGGGAAGATATAACTATTGGGAGGAAGTGGGAGGGGAGCTGTTGCATTGCTAAATTGTAGTCAATGTCATGAGACAAAATGTATGTGAACTGCTGTATGAGAAGTGAATTTGCTCTGTAAACTTTCACCAAATCACACACACACAAAAAGAGTGCTTCAAGTCTTCTTTGTTTTCAGCAAGCAAGGTTGTATCATCTATATATTGTAAATCATTAATGAGTCTTCCTCCAGTTCTTCTTTGTATAGTCCAGTTTCTTGGACTATCTGCTCAGCAGACAGATTGAATGAGTATGGTGAAAGGATACAACCCTGACACACACATTTCCTGACTTGAAATCATGCAGTATCCCCTTGTTCTGTTTGAATGACTGCATTTTACTCTATGAAAAGCTTCCTCATCAACAGTTAAGTGTTCTGGAACTTGACACTTAACACAGTTAAGTGTTTTGCAGCAGATTTGTCCAGTGCAATACATCATTTTTTTTTTTTTTTAACTGCTACTTTCATGGGCATTGATTGTGGATCCAAGTAAAATGAAATCCTTGACATCTTAAATCTTTTCTCTTTTTATCATGATGTTAGTTATTGGTTCAGTTTTAAGGATTTTTCTTTTCTTTATTTTGAGGTGTAGTCCATACTGAAGACTGTAGTCTATAATGTTCATCAGTAAGTGCTCCAAGTCTTCTTAGCTTTCAACAAACAAGGTTGTGTCATCTGCATATTGCAAGTTGTTAATGAATTCTCTTCCTCCAATCCTGATGTTGTGCTCATCTTCATAGAGTCCAGCTTCTTGGATTATTGGCTCACTATACAGATAGAATAAGTATGATGGAAGGACACAACACTGACACTTTTCCTGATTTTTAAACTATGCAGTATCCTCTTACACTGTTTGAATGACTGCTTCTTGGTCCATATGAGCACATTTAAGTGCTCTGGAGTTCCTGTTTTTCATAATGTTACCCATAGTTTGCTATAATCCACCTAGTAGAATGTGTTTGCATAGTCAATAAAACACAAGTAAACATTTTTCCAGTATTCTCTGCTTTTGACCAAGATCTATCTGACATTAGCAATGATATTACTCATTCCACATCCTCTTCTGAATATGACTTGAATTTTTGTCAGTTCCCTGTGGATGTACTACTGCAACCATTTTTTGAATTATCTTCAGCAAAATTTTACTTATGTGTGATATTAATGATATTGTTTGACAATTTCTGCATTCTTTTG
>NW_006922978.1:12652-13946 GCF_000298275.1 Orycteropus afer afer | reverse complement strand
TACACCTCAACAAAATGAAAACCAAAATCCTCACAACTGAACCAATAAGCAACATCATGATAAAAGGAAAAAAGATTGAAGTTGTCAAAGATTTCATTTAACTTGGATCTGCAATCAACAGCCATGGAAGCAGTAGATAAGAAACCAAACAATGTTTTACACTTGGAAATCTTCTGCAAAATACTTCTTTAAAATGTTAAAGCACAAAGATGGCACTTTGAAGACTAAGATGTGTCTGACCCAAGGTATGGTTTTTAAATTATCTCATATTCATGTGAATTCTGGATAATGAATAAGGAAGACTGAAGAAAACTGATGCAGCTGAATTGTGGTATTGATAAAGAATATTGGATATACCATAGACTGCCTCTGCCTTAGAAGAAGTGTAGCCAGGATGCTCCTTACAAGTGAGGATGGTGAGACTTCGCCTCTTGTACTTTAGTCATGTTGTTAAGAGGGACCAGTCCCTGGAGAAGACATCATGCTTAGTAAAGGAGAGGGTCAGCAAAAAAGAGGAAAACTCTCAATGAGATCGATTGACACAGTGGCTGCAACCATGGGCTCAAGCATAGCAAGGATTGTGAATATGGTGCAGGATCAGATAGTGCTTCGTTCAGTTGAATATAAGGTCCTATGAGTTGGGGCTGACTCGACGGCAAACAACAACAACATGAGTTGGAACTGACTCGACAGTACCTAACAAAAACAACATATATGTATATGGTGGTGGTTATGTTGTGTGTCAACTTGGCTGGGCCTGGTTTTGAGTGGTCGAGCAGCTGGATGTAGTTATTCTCCATGATGATAATCAACTCCATGGTGGAATCTACTGGAGCAGCTGAGTAGCTGCCTTAGGGATATGGTCTGCTTCCAGTACATAAGAAGAAGCTTCAAGAAATGTCTCAGAAGATTTTGGCATGCTTGGACCCTGCATGTAGTCCAGTCTTCAGTCAGCAACTTGCCATGTTTCTTGCTGATCTTGGTACTGTTTCTTGACTTGAACTAGTGACATGCCATGTTGTTTGGTAATCTTGGGACTATGCCATTTTATTTGTCGACCTTGGGTTTTTGAGTCTCAGCAGCCAGAAGCTGCCTGAGTTAAGAAAGCCTCCAGCTTCAGTGGGCTGGGAGCAAGAGGCAGAGCTGAAGACTAAGGTCAAGGGGCTTTCACCCAGTCCCTAGAGTTGGCACCTTGAACTCAGACTTCTAAATTCCTGAACTGTAAGAGAGTGTATTCTTGTTTGTTCAAGCCACCCATTTGTGGTATTTCTGTTAGAGTGGCACTAGATAACGA
>NW_006922978.1:6087-12496 GCF_000298275.1 Orycteropus afer afer | reverse complement strand
ATATATATACAAGTATATTTTTGTACGTGTACATATGCAAAGGAGGCCTGGTGACAGAATGGTTAAGCACTCAGTTGCTAACTGATAGATCAGTGGATCAAATCCACTAGCTGTTCCATGGGAGAAAAGACCTGGCAATCTGCTCCTGTAAAGACTGCAGCCTAGGAAACAGTGTGGCAGCTCTACTCTGTCACATGAGGTTACTATAAGTTGGAATCTATCTGATGACACACCATAACAACAACATATGCTTTCTGGTGTGAAAGGATGTTTTACATTCATCTTGTGGATTTTCTGCCCCAAACTTGGAATCAGCCATTTCCCTGAGAATTTCTGTTTGTTTGTTTTTTAAAGTGGGAAATGTGACAACAAACCACAACACAACAATCTTGGTTGAGGGGTGCTGATTGATACTGGAGTTGGTCATTGTTTCTAAACATAAGCCTTTTTATGGTATCATTAGATATCATAGGATACCTAATGAGTTTGTCCCGATACTTCCAATTAAAAATAAAGACTATGGAGCTTTTACCTAATGTCTTCTATGATACATCTGCACCTCTCTTCTTCCAAACTGGGGACTCCAATCTCAATGACATGGGAAATGATAAAGTTAGGACACTCCATAACTACTTTTTTATTTATCCCACATTACACATAAGTCTCAGAATAACAATACTAACATTATCATCATCAATATGATTGCTAAAAGCACTAAACATTTTTGCATGTATTTCCCCCACTTTGCCTTCATTTTTATGTTATACTATACTTACATTTACATATGCTATATTTATAGGGAGCTCTGGTAGCGTAGTGCCTAAGGTACTTGACTGTTAACCAGAAGGCTGGAGATTCAAACCCACTAACCACTCCTCAGAAGGAAGGTTGGGCAATCTACTTCCTTAGTGATACTGCCTCAGAAACCCAAGAAGTGTCGCTATGAGTTGAGTTCAACTGGATGGCACATAACAACAACACAACATATTTATAAGAGCTCATTCCCTGGAGAAGGAAGTCATACTTGGTAAAGTGGAGGGTCATTGAACAAGGAGAAGGCCCTCAACGTGATGGATTGACACAGTGGCTGCAACAATGGGCTCAGGTATAGCAAGGATTGTGAGGCTGGCACAGGACTGGGGTGTGTTTCATTCTGCTGTACATAGATAAGGTCTCTATGAGTTGGAGATGACTCGACAGCACCTAACAACAACAATATTTATATTACCAGAGCATATAGTCACTGCATACTAGGTAAGCAGTGCATAACTATGTCTTAATGAAGGTTAATACTTAGTTATATAACTTATTAGATATTTAATACTTGCTAGCTAGTGGCTCGGTAGCATAGTGCCTAAGGCACTTGACTGCTAACCAGAAGGCTGGCGGTTCAAACCCACCAGCCACTCCTCGGAAGGAAGGTTGGGCAATCCTGCTTCTGTAATGATACTGCCTCGGAAACCCAAGGAGGGGTCGCTATGAGTCGGGGCTGACTCGACGGCACATAACAACAACAACAACAACAAGCTAGTGGTACAGTGGTTAAGTGCTCAGCTTCTAACTGAAAAGTCAGCAGTTTGAATTCACCAACCATTCCTTGTAAGAAAGTGGTGGCAGTCTGCTTCTGTAAAGATTACAGAAACTCTTTGAGCATTTCTACTTTGTTGTTTAGGGTCACTATGAGTTGGAATTCATGCGACAGGAACAGGTTTACCAGTACTTTAAGTCAATGCTTCCTAAGACTTTTTAGTTCTGAAGTTCAGTAATTTCCTCAAAAAGAGCTTCTTCATGTTTATAACAGATTATCTGTGCCCTTTATAGTTGGAAGTCTTTTCATGACTATGAATCTTGGGATCATATTTTTATATTACTATAATGCTGCACAACAGTTAAGCACTTGGCTGCTAATCAAAAAAGTTGGTGGTTCAAACCCACCCAGCAACACAGCAAGAGAAGGACCTCATCATCTGCTCCCATAAAGATTACAGACAAGAAGATCCTATGGAGCAGTTCTACTCTGCCACATGGGGTCACTAGGACAATAGTTGACAGCACAATAAACAACAAGAACAGGTTTCAGTGGAACTTCCAGACTAAGATAGACTAAGAAGAGAGGATTGGAGATCTAGGTCTAAAAATCAGCCAGTGAAAACTCTATGGATCTCAATGGTCTTAAGCACAATTCATCATGGAGATGGCATAGGACCAGGCAGCATTTCGTTCCATTGCATGTGGGGTCATCATGAGTCAGGATGGACTCCACAGTAGCTGATAACAGTACCTTCCCCACTATATCCATACACACACATGTGAATTTCAAAGGAGAAAAGTATACCCTGGAGAAATTAGGAAGCTTGCCAAAGTCACATGGTGAAGTTTTGGCAGCACTGGCATGAGAGACAGAGTCAGGACTGAAACCCAGACACAGAGCACCTTTCAGGCTCTAGCTAGTGCACCACCACAGTCACTGATATTCACACAACCTGGTCCAAGAGAAGGAGGGTGTTTCTACCATGCTCTCAGATGCATGGCCTACCCACATTATAGAACACACATCCCGAGACATTCCAGAAACATCATGGGAGAATGAAAAAGTTGTAAAGTATTATAGAAAATTCTATACAGCTTATCTAATGCAGATTTACATGTTAAAATCTCTTGAGAACTCCTATGCTAAGGAATGTTGTTTAATGTTATTACAGCCTGGATTTCTTACATGTACTTGCTTACAAAAATTCAAATATTTTTATGTGTATTATCACCAACCAACATTTTAGTGGGATACTGGCATTGGATTCTGGAATTCCATGGACAGTTTGAAAGAACCTTCCTAGAGCAACAACAACAACAACAAAACAAACAAATCAGCAAACTGTAGCTCATGGGTCAAAGCTAGCCAGCCACCTGTTTGTTTGAGGCCCACAAGCTAAGATTAGTTCTTACATGTTTAATGGATTATGGTTTCATTTTTTTTAAAATACATTTTATTGAAATATAATTTATGTACGGTGAAATACACAAAACTAAAGTGTCATGGGTCAATACTTTTTTTTTTTTGCAGTGTTCCCTCCCCTCCTGTCCCATCCCTGGTAACCAACAAAGAAATTTGGGATTATGATTTCATTTGAAATGATTATATAACTTTGTACATAATATCCTCCATAATGCCTCTTGATGTTTAAAGTCTAGAATGTTAACTCTCTGATCTGTTAAGAATTTGTCAACTGTTGTTCTAAAAATCTACTGCTCAAGATCGCAAAAGCAGCTTTTACCCAGGGATAAAGTTTAGAAGGCAAGCAGGGATAGGAAAGAAGGATGAACGAAAAGGGGGAAATACAGGGAGAAAGCAGGAGTAATGTTACATTGGAGATTGCAATCAATATCACAAAACAAAATGTGCACGAATGTTGAATGGAAAACCAATTTGCTTTGTAAACTTTCACTCAAATCATAATAAAAAGTTAAAATAATAGTAATAAAAAAAACACCAAACAAACTACTGCAACAAATCAGGGAAAGTATTCCCTGGACAAGATGGAAGTGAGTTAATGATAGAATGGACTCACTTGGTCCTGGACACCCTGAAGCTTTCATTTCCACTTCCTTTTCCCCTCAGATGGCCTTCTTTATAACTTCACACAGGGGCCCAAAGTCCATACTCCTTGTCTCTCTTTCTATCTCTCTAGAAAAGCTTCTCTCACAGTGGGGTGATAAAGGCAGTCACCTTAAGATGCAAAGAGCTGCTACCTTTTCAGATAATTTATTTTTGGGGTAATGACTTTAAGAAGGAGTCCTGGTGGCACAATGATTAAGTGCTCAACTGCTAACCTAAAGGTTGGTAGTTTAAACCCACAAGCTGCTCCATGGGAGAAAGATGTGGCAGTCTGCTTCTATAGAGATTACAGCCTTGGAAATCCTGTGGGGCAGCTCTACTCTGTCCTATAGGGCTGCTATGAGTCGGAATTGACTCCAGGGCAATGGGCTTTGCTTTTATGTTTTAATGGCTTTAAGGAGCCCTGGTTGCATAATAGTTAAGGCTTGGCTGCTACCTGAAAGGTTGGTGGTTCAAACCCATCAGTAGCTCTGGGGAGAACTATCTGGCAATCTGCTCCCATAAAGCTTACAGCCAAGAAAGCCCTAGGAGGTTTTCCAACTCTATGAGTCAGAATCAACCTGATGGCACACAACAATAGCTTTTAAGACAAAAGGATGGGCTTCTGATTTTTGAAGTTCATGACTCAGCCAGTCATGCATCTGAGAGCACTATGCTACCAAATCCCCAGCTCTTCTTCACATCGACACTGGAGTTTCTGCCCCAGCACTCTGAGCCCTCGGATTGCTCTTGCATTTCAAACACCTTGTGGAGGCTGTCCTCAGTCCCTGCCATGTGCTCCAATGCCCTCTATGCCCCAGGCCAGCTGTGGTGGTTAAATTTGTGTGTCAACTTGGCTGGGCCCAGTAGAGTGGCTGGGCAGCTGGTGGTAGTTATTGCCCATGATGAGACCAGCAGTCACCTCCATGGTAGGATCTACCACAAGCAGCTAGTAGCTGCTTTAGTGATGTGGTCTGATTCCTGTATATAAGAAGCAGCTTTGAGAATGGTCTCTAGCTTATGGCACATTTGAACCCTGCATGTAACCATCTCGTTGTTCAGCAGCCTGCCATGCTCTGCCGACCTTGGGACTTTAAATGGACTTGAATTAATAGACTGCCATGTAGTTTGGTAACATCAGGACTGTGCCTTTTTTTACTTGTCAACCTTGGGCTTTTTAGTTAGCCTCAGCAGCCATCAGCTGAGTGAAGAAAAGCCTCCAGCTTCAGTGGGCTGGGAGCAGGATGCAGAGCTGAAGCCCAAGGTTGAGCGACTTCCACCCAGCCCCTAGAGCCTAGCACTTTGAACTCAGACTTAAAGCCTCCAACCTGTAAGAGAATGAACTCCTGTTTGTTCAAGCATCCCATTTGTGTTATAATCTTGTCAAAGCAGCACTAGATAACCAAAACACCAGCTTTTATATTTTATTGCAATAATAGCTTTCTCTTTTAATTGCCACATATGTGTGTGAAAGCTGGATAATGAAAAAGGAAGTTAGAAGAAGAATTGATGCATTCAAATTGTGGTATTGGTGAAGAATATTGAATATATCATGGACTGCCAGAAGAATGAGCAATCTTCAGTCTTAGAAAACATACAAGCAGAATGCTCCTTAGAAGTGAGGATGGTGAGACTTTGTCTTGCTTACTTTGGACACATCACCATGAAAGACCAATCACTAGAAAAGGACATCATGTTTGGTGAAGTAGAGGGTTGGGAAGAGTGAGGGAAACCCTCAGTAAGATGATTGACACAATAGCCACACCAATGGACTCAAACATATCAACAATCATGAAGATGATGGAGTACTGGGCAACGTTTTGTTCCGTTATATGTAAGTTCACCATGAATCGGAGATGACTAAATAGGAACTATCACTACCACCACCACTAGACTAGAAGCTCTCTATGAACAGAGCCACAGTGGTCTTTTTCAGCATCACACACCTGGTGACAGTAACAGCATGGGAAGCTCAATAAATTTATTGTTGAAATAGGGGACAAATTGCCCATGTTTAAGTTTTGTTTGTTCCTCACTTGGAAATTGAGCCAACACTTAAAACTTGGGAGACTTTAAGAGACTTTTCTGTCTTTAAACATGGAAAGATGTGGTAGGTGTGGGCTGTATTCCTAATGGCAGTAGTGGCAAGCTGGATTCATGCAGAACCTCCCTCCCAATTCAAAGAGCCCTGGCTGGCCTTGCAGGTGTTTGAGCTTGAGACCCCTCATCTGGATTCTCTGGTGTTCCCTGTGGCTCTGGAGCACATTCTGGTTTTAGTCTCTGCTATTTTAGGGCATCCATGTGGTTCCTGAATGGGGTCTTTACCAGAAACTCCTGTGAACTTTGACTTTGCTTAAGTCTCATGTGTCCTCTGGTGGTTTTTGCCTTTAGATTTAGTACATCTGGCTCCTGCATCCTTAGCTTCTGAAAATGGTAGTTTTATGCACACATATATCGTTATGTATGTGGGTTTCTATATATGTCTCCAACACCTGTCTGTCACTTTGACATATTGTGGGGGCTTGCGTGTTGCTATGAAATTAGAAGATATGCCACCAGCATTTCAAATGCCATCAGAATCACCCATGATGGACAGGTTTCACTGGAGCTTCCAGACTTAGACCGACTAGGAGGAAAGGCCTGGTGATCTACTTCTGAAAACTGGTGAATGAAAATCCTATGGATCACAACAAAATAATGTCCAGTATAATGCTGGAAGGTGAGTCCTTGAGGCTGGAAGGCATTCAAAGTACAAAGTGGCTATAATTCAGGCATACCAAAGATGGTGAAGAGGTTACCTATGGGACCAGGAAATAT
>NW_006922978.1:0-882 GCF_000298275.1 Orycteropus afer afer | reverse complement strand
TGAGCAAGAAGAGCTATCATTTAGTAATTATTTACTAGGGCCAGCTCTGCTCCATATTTTACTTTGGGCTTTCATAGTAATTCTCTAAGATTGATGCTACCTCTTTATATATGTGATAGATCAGCAAACAGAGGCTCTGAGAACTTATCTGAATCCCTTATGGTAGGCTGGGTTGGAAGCCAGCACTACCTGACTCATGGCCAAAGCCTAGCCACATGGCAGTCTCTATAGCAGAGTGGATTGGAATTCTCATCCCAAGCTACTTAATAGCTGGGTGACTCTGGGTTTGCTTCATAACCAAAACTGTTCACCTCCTGAGACTGCTGCCATTTCTGTAGAATAAGGCCAATAAAATGTCTCCTCATGAGGTTGGTGTAAGCAGGTCTGACCTTCCCTCATCTGTCAGTTTGTTGTTATTTGGTGGCTTGCATGCAGCTGTGATGCTGGAAACTGTGCCACCAGGATTTCAAATACCAGCATTATTATCCAAGGTGTAGGAGTACCTGAGTGGCACAAACGAGTGCTTGACTACTAACTGAAAGGTTGGAGGTTCAAACTCACCCAGAGACACCTCAAAAGCAATCAGCTTCCAAAAACTCACAGCCTTGAAAATGCTATGGAGTAGTACTATTTTGTAAACTTCGGGTTGCCTAAGTCAGAATCAACTCTGTGACACCTTAACCTGAACAACTCATGATGGACAGTTTTCAGTGGTGTTTTCAGACAAAGAGTAGGAAGAAAGGACTGGTGATCTAATCTGAAAAGTAGGCAATGAAGACCTTATGGAGTGGCCAATTTATAGCAATAACTGCACACATCAAAAAAGAAGAAAGAGCCAAAATCAACACTTTAAACCAACATCTCCAACAATTAGAAAAAGAA
>NW_006922977.1:117859-118408 GCF_000298275.1 Orycteropus afer afer | reverse complement strand
TCCAAAATCTATAGAAAACTTCAACACCTCAACATCAAAAAGACAAACAATCCTCATGTAGCCATGTCATTGTTCAGCAGCCTGCCATGCTCTGCTGACCTTAGGACTTACAATGGACTTTAATTAATGGCCTGTTGTATGGTTTGGTAACATAAGGATTGTGCCTTTTTACTTATCAATTTTGCCAATTCAAAAATTGGCAAAAGTCTTAAACAGACACTTCACTAAGGGCTATATGTTGGTGGCTAACAAACACATGAGGAATTGCTTGAGATCTTTAGTCATTAGAGAGATGTAAATCAAAATAACGATGAAATATCATCTTACCCCAGCAATAATAACAAAGTCCAACAGGACTGAAAATAACAAATGCTGGTGATGTTGCAGAGAAATTGGAACTCTTGTGCATTGCTGGTGGGATTGTAAATGGTACAACCATTGTGGTAAACGGTATGCATTTCCTTAAAACACTGAAAATAGAAATACCATTTGACCCAGCAATTCCATTACTAGGAATATATCCTAAAGAGGTGAGAGGCAGGGCACGAA
>NW_006922977.1:115734-116864 GCF_000298275.1 Orycteropus afer afer | reverse complement strand
AGAAGAACTAGCTTGTGCCTGGCTACCAATGCCAACCACTCAGGAAAGGATCAAAACAGGAGATCCTGGATAAAGTGGGAGGATAAACACGGAACAAAATCCAAAAACACATTAATGACCAGAATTACTGGTAGGATGGAGTCTGGTGAGACCCCCAATACTGTGGCCCTGCGATACATTTTGGGCCTGGTATAAAACTCACTCCCAGGGGCTGGCTCTCAGCCCAATAGTAAACAAGATGTACATTCAGACCACTCAACCCGGGGTGATGTATCCACATACTCTGTGGAAGTGCATCCTTTGGAGTAATCGACCACGGGGCACCAGAGGGGCAACATTCACACAGAGGAAATGCAGGACTCATAGCAGTGCAACTATGAGGGGCATGGGGGGTGGGGCAGGGAGGGGAGCAGACTGGGTTAGGGTTGGGGATGGTAAATGGGGAGTGAAACTAAATGTACATGAAATGTTAAATGTAAAACAAACTCTGTTCTGTAAACTTGCACTTATAGAACAATTTAAAAACAAAAATCAGGGGAGAAATTTGTATGCTTGTGATGGTTGAGATCTACCAGAACGAGTTTGTGAATCCATAAATCAACATAAAAAACTGGCTCTGAAAACTGTTCTCTTAAGAGGCAGATGGGATTAAAACAGACTGAAAAGGAACAGGCCAAGACTGCTCAAGGTCTTTCAAAGTATGCAATCGAAACAGAAAGCAAATCACTGATTATGTTAGAGTAGGGGGCAATGAGTCAAATTTTCCACATTCCCCAGTCCAGAAGACACAATCAGAGATGATGACAGGAAGTGCCTTCAGAGGCCTATCATTGCCCTACTGATTATGTATGGATTCTGTCTAAGTGCTGTTTTTAGATACCATCCAGTTGGTTCCAACTCATATTGATCCCATATACAACGTAACAAAACACAGGCTGGTCCTGCACCATCCTCACAAATCTTGCTCTGTTTGAGCTTATGTTGCAGTCACTGTGCCAATCTACTTTCTTTCTTTTTTTTTTTTTTATTTATTATTTTTTTTATTAGGATTTGGGTGAAGATTTACAGAGTAAATTCACTTTTCATACAGCTGTTCACATATACTTTGTCTCATGTCATTAACCAAAATT
>NW_006922977.1:98772-100411 GCF_000298275.1 Orycteropus afer afer | reverse complement strand
TCAGGGGATTAAACACATAGACATTGCTGACCACCTCAAATTTCATGCCTCAAAGTGCCTGTGGGTAAGAAGATATGCTTTTTATAAAAAGCAACACTGACTTTTATTTTTTGGTGTTCCTACCAACTACCACATTCTAGTGAAATACAGATTATATCTCCAATCTTTCATGCCCACACATTTATTATCATGACCTATCTATCTATTCCACGAACTCTTTATCACAATCCCCACATTCTGTCCACTTCCCCATCACCCCAATCAAAAGGTCATAGAAAGGGCATTGTCTCTGGGAGAGATAGATAACACTGGCTTTAGAACATTGCCTTGGTCACCTAATTTTGTATCTTAGAGAATTACTTTATATTCCTTACCGTTAGAATCAGGAACATTAGAAAAATCTCAATCCAAACTTTTTTCTTAATGTGAGAATATAGTAAATTTTAAGGAAACCAAAACTAAACCAAATTCATTGACATCGAGTTGATTCTGACTCATAGTGACTCCCACTGGTTTTCTGAGATGGCAAGTCTTTATTGAAGGATATTGCCTCATCTTCTTTCCATGGAGCGGTTGGTGGGTTTGAACCACCAACCTTCAGGTTAGTAGTCAAATTACTTAGGCACTGCAACACCAGAGCTCCTTACTTTAAGGAAAGCTGCTATCAATTTTAGTGCTTAAAAGGCAATGTTTTTTTTATACCAAGGAATTCACAATATATCAAATTTGATTTGACTTTTTAAATGTTTACTTTCCTACTGCTGAGCACATTGAAGGCCTTATTATGTAAATAAAATGAGACCTAGGAGATGAAAGGAATACACAGAGTCCCTGTACCAAAAATAATTTGTCAATGTCCAAATATTCCATGAGTTAGCTTATGATCAAGAACCAATAGTATCAAAGGAAGAAGTCCAAGCTGCACTGAAGGAATGGGAGAAAACAAGGCTCCAGGAAATTACAGAATACCCATTGAGATGTTTCAACAAAAGGCTACAGCACGGGAGGCACTTACTCATTTATGACAAGAAATTTGGAAGACAGCTACCTGTCCAAATGACAGGAATAGATCAATATTTGTGCCCATTACAAAGAAAGGTGATCCAACAGAATATGAAATTACTGAACAATATCATTAATATCACACACAAGTAAAATTTTGCTGGAGATAATTCAAAAATGGTTGCAGCAGTATATTGGCAGGGACTTCAAGAAATTTAGCAGGATTTAGAAGAGGACATGGAATGAAGCATATCATTGCTGATGTCATATGGATCTTGGCTGAAAGCAAAAAATACTAGAAATAGTCTACCTGTCTTGTATTGACTATCAAAAAGAATTTGACTGTGTGGATCATAACAAATTATAGAGCATTGTGAGGAATGGTAATTCCAGAACACTTAATTGTTCTCATGAGGAACTTGAACATAGAACTTGAACATACAGAACAAGGGAATACTGCATGATTTAAAATCAGGAACAGTATATATCAGGGTTGTATGCTTTCACCATACTTATTCAATCTAGGCTGAGCAAATAATCTGAGAAGCTGAACTATATGAAGAAAGACACAGCTTCAGGATTGGATAAGAACAATTGACAACGTGCGGTATGCAGATGACACAACCTTGCTTGCTGC
>NW_006922977.1:96318-96984 GCF_000298275.1 Orycteropus afer afer | reverse complement strand
CACCCTACTCCACCAGCAAGTCTCTTTCCCAAAGGTGCTTAGATTTCTCAATTTGTGTGCCATCTCCCACTGGTGTCCTGCTCCCGTTTCTTGGTTCTGCTGTCACCCTTTCTCTGCCACTGATGCTCATACCCCTTACTATGTCCAGTATTACAGCTCCCTATCTTTCTCTCTATCTGTATCCTGGTTCAAGAAGGTTCTCAAGACAGGGATCCCAAATTTACAGGATGTGCTCCTCTGCCATGTCTTATTCTTGATGGTTGTGATGTTGCCCCTCTCTGCTCACTTTTCTGTCCTTTTATTTATTGTAAGATCTATTGTAAGATAATAGGTGTGATTCAAACAAAGGCATGAGTTTAGTAAGGTGGTAAATGTTGTGACTTGCATAACGATGGTGATGGGGGTATGGGTGCTTATTTGAGTCATCACCCTCTAGTAAGTTACAGTGAAAGTTACAGTGCTGACTCAAGATACATTCCACCCTAATCCTGTCTCTTTAATGTAACAGACAACTCACTCCCAAATGGGCCCATAGCCACAGATATAAAGGCTAGGTTTTTTTTTTGTTTTGTTTTGTTTTTTTTTTAATTAGGATTTGGGTGAAGATTTACAGAGTAAATTCACTTTTCATACAGCAGTTCACATATACTTTGTCTCATGTCATTG
>NW_006922977.1:92529-95191 GCF_000298275.1 Orycteropus afer afer | reverse complement strand
CTATGAGGCAGTTCTTCTCTGTCACATAGGGTCACTATGAATTGGAATAGACTCCTTATCACTGGGTTTGGTTTTTTGCTAGATAATACCACCTTAATCAATGATGGGACAAATCCATGAATTGCAAAGGGAAGAAAAAAAACCAGTAATCATTTCATCATTTGTGAATCCTTTCATCAGTAAAATGTTTGCCAGAATCTAATCATTGGTAAATAATGACATAAATTCAAATCATTGTATATTTAAGAAGTCAATGGCTGAGGATTGTGCAAAAGTGACAATGACTGTAAATATTATGTGAGGGAGCTGCACTTGATTAAAAGAAACTAAAGAGATAAATAATTCATAGTCTTCCATTGTATTGTAGATTGGGGAGAAAGCTGCTCTAATTGGGGCAGTAGTGAGACAATTGTAACATTTTACATATACATTATTTATTAGGTAATATAGGTATAAATGTTAAGCTTCTTGATTTGATAGTTCCTCTGTAGTTACATAAGTAAAATATTTTTTTAAGGAGATGGTGTTAGTTGGAGTAGGCTCCAACTCATGGAACCCTTATGTATAATAGAACTAAATGCTGCCAAGTCTTACACCATCTTCAAGACTGTCTGTATATTTGAATCCATTTTAGTGACTATTGTGTCAATGCATCTTATTGAGGGGTTATTTTACTTTTTTTTTTTTTTTCTGATCCTCTTCTTTACCAAACATGATGTCCTTTGCTAGCAGTTTGTTTTTCCTGATGACTGTTCCAAAGTAAAGGAGCCAAAGTTTCTCCATCCTTGCTTCTAAGGAGCAATCTTTTTTTATTATTATACTGTATGAGAACCTCAAGTGTTTTGCTTTGTTTAAGGCTGCAGTGTACAGCTGGAGCCATAACTCCATCTTTAATGTTGATATCAGCTCAGAGTCCATGTTAAGTTCTTTAAGTTATTCCCCAATGCTTACCAACATTTTAAAAAACTTGGTCATGCCGCTTAAAACATGTTTTTCTTTGTAGTCAGGCACAGTTGTGGAAAGGGTGTACTTTGTAGTTTTTAAAAGGGTCTTGATGCAAGATCTTTATCACTAATTTCCTGTGCAAGAACATGTGTGCTGGAGGACTATTTTACCTGTTATAACTTGGGACAAAACACTTTGTGACATCCTGATAGCTACCACGAAATCCTCCAACAAAAAGAGAAAAAGAAAAAACTTTTGCAATCTTTGCAACAGTAAAACCAATCCTAGCAAATGCCCTGCTTAAAATGTCCTGCCTCTCCAATCAAAATATTGTAAACTAAAGTTCCTGATCTAACCTTATAAAAATATGTTTGTAGTGGTTCTGCATCAGAGTACTTGGTTTCACTTCTTGTGATCAACACAATTCCTAGTTAAAATTGCATCAAGGCTTAAGAAACCTCTGTACTTTTAATTTAAACAGACTGATTTTTCCTTGTTAACAATTCTAGGACATATTTATTCATTCTTCTGGCCATCCAAGATATAATCAGGATTGTTTGCCATCACCACAGTTCAAATGCATCAAATGTCTGTTTTTCTTGGCAAGATTTTCCATATATGAGGTGATTGAAAAGATGATGCCTTGGGTCAGGTAAACCTTAGCCATCAAAATGACATCTTTGCTTTTTAAAATTTTAAAGTCATCTCTTGCAGCAGATTTACCCAATGCAATATGTCCAATTTCTGCAATGCGACAACACATAACAACAACTTCCATGGAAAGATCTGATGGTGCAGTGTGTAAGGCATTTGACTGCTAACCAGAAGTTTGGTGGTTCAAACCCATCATCCACTCTATGGAAGGAAGATGAGGCAAACTACATCTGTAAAAATTTATTGCCTTGGAAACCCAATGGGGGTCGCTATGAGTCACAATCAACTCAGTGGCAGTGAGTTTGGTTTGGTTTACTTCCATGGAGATTGTTGATCTTAGTAAAACGAAACAGTATTCATTAGGGAAATGTCAATAAAAATCACTCCACATGCACCAGGCTGGCTATGATTTAAAAAATAGAAAACAGGTGTTGGGAAGGATGTGGAGAAACTATGACTCTCATCATGGCTAATAAAATTGTGAAATGGTGCAGCCTTTGTGCAAAACAGTGTGTTGGTTCCTCAAAAATTTTAACATAAAATTACCATGACCCAGCAATTCTACTCCTAGGTATATACCCAAAATTGTTGAAATCAGGAATACAAGCTGATATTTATACACCAATGTCCACTGCATCCTTTTCACAGTAGCCAAAAAAAGGAAAACAACCTAAGTGTCCATTAACAGACTAATAGATAAACACAATATGGTACATACACAATATGAAATATTATTCAGTCATAATGAAGTCCTGATACATACTACAACACAGATGGAACTCGAACACATATTGTTGAGTGAAAAATATGAGTCTCAATAGAATAAATATTATGTGATACCACTCATATAAAATATCTGGAACAGATAAGTATATAGAGATCAAAATTTATTAGTGATTACCAAGGATGGGCAAGATACCAAATTCTAATCTTGAGGAAAGTCTCCTTGAAGTTGTTTGTGGACTTTTTCCTCCCAGTTGGCCTAGGGAGCTCTGGTAGCATAGTGCCTTAGGCACTTGACTGCTAACCAGAGGCAGGCTATTCAAACCCATCAGCCACTCCT
>NW_006922977.1:85399-86289 GCF_000298275.1 Orycteropus afer afer | reverse complement strand
GAAAGTTTTATGCTGCTTGGAAACCTCAAACTAGTGGTAAAGTAGATAGGATGAAATAAACTTTAAGGACTCACATAGCTAGATTATGTCAAGCAATTACATTAAATTTGGTACAAAAATCCTCCCCATGGCCCTGTTCAGAATCAGAGTTGCCCCCCAAAAAAACAAAACTGAAGGTAATTCCCTTTGAGAGGATGTACGGGCACCCCTAGTGAAAAACCTGAATGTCACTATTTAAATTATACCAGTGCTGTTGTGGGTTTAGGGACTGGAAATATTCATGAAAAAGTAACCTGTTTATAAAGCAGTATTTGCAGATAACAGGGCAAACTTTATAGACCCTGCGGGAGGCTAATACTCTTTCTCAGACGTATAGCCCACTTCCTGAGCTCCTTCTGTTGTGGGTTCAGAAGAAGTTGATGACCACTATAATGTCCAGAAATTTAGAAGAGTCTTTATTCAGCTAAAGCTGGGCTGCAGGGAAACAAAGTGTCCACCTTAACTGCAGCAGCAAGTCTGATTTCAGGCAGACTTTATAAAGCTTAAAACCATGAGCAGGCAAGCAAGTGTGTTATAGAAGTAATAAACTGCTAGGTTAGTGTTACAGGGGCAATAAGGGAACTACTGCTATTGGGGGAAAGGCACACAGTTCAGGGTGAGGACCCTTAGCAGGGTGTGGGCCCTCAGTTTCTGGAAGTTACTACTAACGGGGCTTCTCGATTAAGAGGGGGTGAGTAGGTAGCTCAGGGGTGTTTACAAAAACGAAGTTTTAGCAAGATATTGCAAGTTATAGCAGGACATTACAAAATGGAGTTATAAAATAGAGTCACCTACTTCACTTCTACACATGGTCAAGCTGGAAGTTGAGACTATTTGAATGACTGGAATCC
>NW_006922977.1:84071-85299 GCF_000298275.1 Orycteropus afer afer | reverse complement strand
CAGGTAGGGACTGAATAATCCAGGTACAGATTGAGATAACTTGTGGAATCAGAATTGGATCCAGGGCAGAAGTATAGTTGGAGGGCAGATATTCATGGGACAGCAGAGATCAGACCTTTGTGTGGTGCCAAGACCTCATACCCCCACTGACATTCAGATCTGATGCACAAAGGCTTCTTATTATTCATGTGACACTGGACATCCTCATCCTGTCATCTGACCCCTCAGACCTGAGTGGGCAAAAGAACTTCTGCCTGGAGTACCTGAAGCTCACAGACATGTGGTGGGCATTGGACAAGGAGGGCCCAACCCTTGACTGAGTGTCAGATACAAGGCCTGCAGTGGAAGTGGGATTCATCTAGGATGGGAGATATGTGGATGTTAGGGGCAGGCTGAAAGGATGAAAGAATTGACACCAAATTCTAGTTCTGAGATCCAGGAAAGGCCACTAGCTGGTATATGTGGGCTTTTCTGCACCATGTATTTCCAGGGGTTTCTAGGAATTTGTACTGAGCAAAAGGAACAGAGCCTGGAGGGCATTGTCTTCACACGTGTTCTATTCAGACAATAACAGTCCCTGGACAATAACAGTCCCACGGCTTTCTCTTTCCCATTCTGCATTCTCTGTTTTTCCACTTGACTAGTTGGGAGCTCTGGTAGCATAGTGCCTAAGGCACTTGACTGCTAACCAGAAGGCTGGTGGTTCAAACCCACCCGCCACTCCTCAGAAGCAAGGTTGGGGAATCTACTTCTGTAGTGATACTGTCTCGACAGCCCAAAGAGGGGTCGCTATGAGTTGGGTCCAACTCGATGGCACATAACAACAGCAACAATGACAGTTGCAAAAGGACCTAGGAGTCCATTCTCAGCTTTTGGGGATCATCCAAATGCATGACCTTCTATTCTCTGACCATGGGCAACCATGAGAACTACAAAATTTTCCCTATCTAGCACTAGGCTCAGTGGAACAGGTGTAAACCTCTGGGACTTCAAGTAATGGAGGCTTTCCTGGGTGCATGACCCAGCATATGGCTAACTGGGCCTCCAGACTCTGAGACCTGGGGCTGTGCTTTAAGGATCTATAGTTTAGGACCAGACAGAGATAAGTGGTAGCAGCTGATGTGGAGCCAGGGCAGAAGTGTAGCTGGATGGTAGACATTCATGGAAACGTGATTTGCAAATATTTTGTCCCTGCCTATTATGCTTTGTCTTTTTGTTGTCTTAAGTG
>NW_006922977.1:80882-82150 GCF_000298275.1 Orycteropus afer afer | reverse complement strand
GTTTTAGGATCTAGTGTCAGATTTTCCTTAAACAGGCTGATCATATTTACCAGGCCAAAATATTGTGGAGGGAGACTGAAACTCTCCCTCTTTAACTCATATGAAAACACTTTTGGGGTTTTTAGGTTTTCACACATATTGTGGATACTTCCTATTCCTGTCAGTAAATCCAGGTCTGCCTGTACACACTTCTCTGTTATTTCACTAAGTAGATTATTCAGTGTTGAACGGTGGTCTGAAATTTGCCTTCTGTTTTCGGTTAGTTTCTCTACAATACCCTTCTCTTCATTTAGTATTCTATTATGACTTGCTCCTTGTTCCTTTTCCAAGAAATTTAAAAAATGTTCAAATTCTGAGTATAATTCACTCTTTTGATTTTCAACCTTGAACTTCAATTCTAATAGTTTTGAAACTTGCATTTCAAATCTCCTTTGAGCTTCCTCAAACTTCTTTCTCAGAGGTTCAATGTAGCTTTTGAGCTTCCTTCTGTGACTAGTTGCAGCTTGCTCAATAGACATTAGGTGGTGACCCAAGTGGTTGGGGGAGATCCTGCATTGTAGACAGAGCAGCTCCAAGTCCTTCTCACAGAACAGGGCTAGGATCTGGTGGTGCTTCTCACATAGAAGTTTCTTTTCCTTGAGTTTCCTCTTGCTCCTCATTATTGGAAGTCGCTTCACAATATCAGTCATGTGACACAGTTGGGTGTTCCGCCTGAAGTTCCGGTCAAGGCAGTGGTGCAGGCAGATGGGACATGGGAAGAAGTCCTGTAGCTCTTCCCAGCACTGTTGGATGCAGGGATGACAGAAGTTGTGGCCACAACCAATGGTCACTGGATCTCTCAGGTAATCCAGACAGATAGGGCAGGTGGCCTGTACTTGGAGGTCAGCCAGGGAGGCAGCAAAAGCCATTGTGCAGTAAGGTTTTCAGTCAGAGGAAATTCTTGAGAATGCCCTAGGAGCTAGGAAAAAAAGAGAAACTAATGACCTCTCTGTAACCTGTCTTTCTTGTGTGCTTCTCACTGTCTATAAAAAGCTATAGTTGCTCAAGCCTAGCTCTGCTTTCTTCCCTTCAACTCTAGATGCAGCTACCTGAACAATGATACCAATCAAACTCACTGCCATTGAGTCGATTCCCACTCATAGTGACCCCCTTTGGGTTTCCCAGGCAGTAAATCTTTGCAGTAGATTGCCCAGTCTTCCTCCCATGGAGTGGCTGGTGGCTTTGAACCATCAGCCTTCTGGTTAGTGGTCAAATGCCTTAGGCACTAT
>NW_006922977.1:79624-80782 GCF_000298275.1 Orycteropus afer afer | reverse complement strand
CAAAATGGAAGACTATGGCTAGAAGGGCCATATTAAGTAATTCATTGCACTGCACTTGGTCACTATAGCTTGTCTTGATCACTATGGCTTTACAGTAAGTCTTTGATCAGGTAGTGTTTGCCCTCCAACTCTATTCCCTTTTTAAATTTTTTTCTTTCAATTTTATTTGTTGTTTTTGAGAATAGAAACAGCAAAAGATAAATCAATAATTTCTACACGTACAATTTAATAATATTGATTGCATTTTCTGTTGTGCAATCATTCTCACCCTCCTTTTCTGAGATATCCCTCCCTTGTTAACATAACTCATTTCATTGCCCCTTAAAATTCCTACCTAATATTTCAGTCTGCTGCTGTCAGTTTGGTCCCATATATTGTACATACGTCTTAAAAAGAGGATTGTTACCAGGGTTACTCAGGACCCTGAGCAGGAGTCTTTGCCTCTTTCTGAGAAAGAATTGAACAGGAGAGGCAAAATGTCCATATGAACCAAAGTTTATTCAAGAGAGGAGAAGGGAGGAGGCTTGTGAGGGAGAAGAGGCTTTCGCCTATGCAAGCCTCTGATTTCTCACTGAACAAAGGATTTCCTAGGGTTTATAAGGATTTTAGGCAGGAATAAGAAATAGGCGGGGATTTCTGGGAAAAAGATAGGGTTATGAAAATCAGGTGCACAAGTAGGAGATAGCCAAGATGGATTCCACCACAAAGGCTGTTGTAACAAAATGGAACTCATCACAAAGGCTGATGTTGTGCATATGTGATGTCTCTGCGTGGAAGGCTAAGTTCAAGACTGAACTGGCCCTTCACTGAAAATTACAGAACTTTAACATACTAGGTGCCATGATTCAAGTAGACGTTCATCATGGTGACTAACTTCCTATTTGTCCCTCCCTTTTTCTTTCTTTTAAGTAAATAGAATAGCCAACCTCTTTATCGACAGTGAGTTCTTTTGATTTGTTATTTTCAATTATGTATTTGAAGCATAACCCTTTCCCATGATTGGTTTTGGCTAAGAACCATAACCTATGAAACAAGATGACCCTGGGAAGAGGGACACTGAGTCTGGCTGTGATGGTTATGTTTGTGTGTCAACTTGGCTAGGCCTGGTTGAGTGGCTGGGCAGCTGGATGTAGTATCCCCCTTGATGAGACTGGTAAT
>NW_006922977.1:73835-75859 GCF_000298275.1 Orycteropus afer afer | reverse complement strand
GATAGTCCTCAGTTAATCAATCACAGCTTTATTTGATATTCTTCAACCCATATTCAATGGCCTTCAGTTAAAGCTTGCCTTTTACCTTTTTGGTTATGAAGGAGCCAGAAATCTTGGATGTGATATAAATTAAAGACAATGTAGGAAAACACTTACCAAAATCCAGACTGTGATCAAGTAAATGTAATAATTGACAGTGTTCCTTAAACAAACCAACTAAAGAGAGAGAGAGAGAGAGAGAAGTGTATATTAAAGAGATGAAGAGCATATATAACAATACAGCAATGACAAAGTTTAATGTTTTTATTTTTTTTTAGTTTTTTGCTTTTATTTAGTTTTTATTTTTTAGATTCAAATACATAAATCTAAAGAAGAACAAATTATAACTCAATTGGAACAGTGAATATCTGATGATAAAAGAGGTTAATTATTTAAAATCTGATAATATATTATGAATTTGTTAATCATGAGACTATATTTGAGATGTAAAATACAATATTTATAATTAAAATTCTATGACGTCTAGGATTTACTTCAAAACAATGAGTAGGAAGATGGAGGAATAGGCAGACAAGTGACACAGACCCTCTATAACAAAGAAAAGAAAAAGCAGTTGACAGAGGTACAGAAGATAATCCTGGAGACCTGAGCTTTGGAAGGAACTATATAGAAGTGGATTAGGCACAAACTAGTGGAAAAACCTGAACGAAAACAGTGAGTACAGAGATGGTTGGAGCTGCAGACTGTCAGCTACTCTGATGAGACCAATATCCTGAATATTTCCAAGTGGTGTTGGGACCTGAGAATTGACTTAAAGATCAGCCTTGGTCACCAGGGGCTGCAGGGATGACTGCACTGGTGGCCTATTACTAGGAAGGGAAACAGCAAGGAAGGAGACAACCTGAGCTGTGGACTTGCCGCTGTCCAGAGGGCACAGCCATTTTGATTGTTTACACTTGGCAGCCTTTTGGATATTTAAAGTGACCTAGGGTGCAGCCATTTTGAATCTTTACAAGCGGCAACCATTTTGGATTTTAAAGTGATAGCATTCTCATTCAGATTCCGGGGACCTAAGAATAGGTTCTGTTTGCCAAGTAGGCAGGCAGATGAGAGGCTGACAATAGGAAAGGAGACAGGTGGAGAGTGTATAAGTACTCTCAGCTAGCGAATAGAGGAGCACAGTTCCCTGCTTGCATAGATAACATACAAACAAAAAAAAAGAAAACAAAAATTGTGGGTAAGGCACTCCACCATACAATCACCAATTAAATATAAGCACAAAATTGTCACAATGCCTTGGGGACAACAGAGCATCACAGGTCACACAAAGAAGCAAGATAAAGCAGGAGAAACAAGGGACAAGAATACAGACCCAAAACACATCCCTAAGGAAGACGCAGCATTGGAACTCTCTGATAAGGAATTCAAAAGAATTGTATTTAGGTATATTCAACACATTGAGAGATAGATCAAAGAAAACACAAAGAAAACCCTAGAACAATTTCAAAAGACAAAACAAGAACAAAACAACAAAATATATGAAAAATTAGAAATTGTACAAAATTGCACAGAAATCCAGAAGATTAATACCAAATTTTCAGAAATAGATAAGATATTGAATGGGCAAAGGAGAAGAATTTGAATCAATGGAAGACAGAATTAGGGAGATTGAAGGCAAATACCTGAACACGTCTTTGGAAAGGGATAAATCAGAGAAAATCATAAAAACAAAATAAGGTTCATGTGGAATACCATCAAAAGGAATAATCTACACATCATCAGAATTTCAGAACAGGAAGAGACAAATAAAATCACAGAGAAAATTGTCCAAGATTGTTGGAAGAGAATTTTCCTGGTATGATGAAAGATGAGACTATACCCATTCAGGAAGTCCAAAGAACCCCAAACATGATAGACCCCAAAAGAAAATCACCCAGACATATCATCAAACTCACCAAAAGTCAAAGAAAGAATCATGAGAGCAGCACGGGAAAAAACAAAAAGTTAACTACAAGGGGCAACCA
>NW_006922977.1:71652-73550 GCF_000298275.1 Orycteropus afer afer | reverse complement strand
TCTTGAGTTCATTTTTCTATATGGTGTGAGATATGGGTCCTGTTTCATTTTTCTGCAAATGAATATCCAGTTTTGCCAGCACCATTTGTTAAAGAGACTCATACTCATACAGCCCTCTGTCACATATCAGCTGTCCATTGGTGGATGAATTTACTTCAGGGTTCTCAATTCTGTTCCATTGGTCTATGTGTTTCTCATTATATGTATGTTGATCTGGTACTCTGCCACTTTGTTGAATCTTTCAATTAGTTCCAGTTATTTTCCTGATGAGTCTTTGGGATTTTCTAGTATAGAATCATATCATTTGCAAATAGTGGTGATAAAGAATATCCTTGTCTAATAGCCATTCACAAAGGGAATGCTTTTAATTTCTCACCTTTGAGACTAATGTTTGTATATATGCTTTTTAAACATGTTAAAAAGAGGTTTTTTTTTTTTTTTTTTTGTTTTTTTTTTGTTTTTCTGATGTTTGGATTAAGTTAAAAAAAAAAAAAAGCATTGACCCATGTCACTTTAGTTTTGTGTATTTCACTGTACGTAAGTTATATTTCAATAAAATGCATTTTAAAAAAAGAAAACAATGAGTAGGAAGGAGCGGGGCAGATTTTGGTGGACAAGTACATGGAATTAATTACACTTTACTATTTCATATGTTAAACATGCATTATACTAAAAATAATTTTTAAATGCTAACCATTGTTCTCAGTGTGTCTCACTCCATTCCAGCCAAACCAGCATATCTTTTTGGAACTTCATCTCTCCCTTTCCATCGCTAAGACCTCACTCAAATCACTTCAGTCCCCTCCTTTCTTCCTCCATACAGTTGACCCAAATCTACTCATAACTCTAATCTCACCCCCATCTTTGTCCTCACTCCTCTTATCCAGACATCTTCCAAATTGAGCCAATTTAGGTTGAGGAAAGAACGAGGCCAGGCATCGTGATTCCATCTGCTAGTTTGCTACGTGGATTGGATTACAGGGCTGATCTCCAGCTTCCTGTGCATTACTGTCTGGTTCTTTGATTTTCCAGCCTTCCACATGGAAACATACATGGAGCAAAGATAACTACTCTGTTGTTGTTGTTATGTGCCATCAAATCAGACCTGACTCATAGCAACTCCTCCTTGGGTTTCCACAGCAGTATCACTACAGAGTTAGATTGCCCAACCTGCCTTCCGAGGAGTGGCTGGTGGATTTGAACCACCAGCCTTCTGGTTAGCAGTCAAGTGCCTTAGGCACTATGCTACCAGAGCTCTTAGCCTTTCTTGATGTGAACATGAATAAAATGTAGATAAACTTTTGGGGATATTTTGTTTTAAACAATAAGAATTTGATGTGGTACAGAGTTCAAGAGTTCCTGTGCCAGGAAAGTATATTCAAGACAAGAAGAGTCTTCAAGAGGATTTGCATTTCTCTTATTTATGTCATTTAATTATAGATCTGTTGATTACTTTCAGCAATGTGCTCAAAGTTTGACAAAAGTTGGACAAAATCACTTTGAAATCCCTGGAACACATAAAATCATGATTGCAGGGTAAAAAGGAAGTTGTCTCTGTGTTTAAGGCTGAAGTGGAAGGCCAAAGGGGCCCCTCACTTAAAATTGCAGAACTTTAACAGACTAGCTGCTATGATTAAAGTACACATTAATTATAGTGACTAACTTGCTATTTTCCCTTCCCTTTTGCTTTCTTTTAAGTAAATAGAATAACCAACCTCTTTATGGATGCTGATTTCCTTAGGTTTGTTATTTTCAATTATACATTTTTTAAAGAACAATCCTCTCTCATGACTGCTTTCAGCTGAGAATCTTAGCCTAGGAAGCAAGACCACCTGGGAAGATGGATGCTGAGTACAGAGTAACCAGGGAAGAGAAGAACAAAGACATTGCTGGCAGTC
>NW_006922977.1:57132-71490 GCF_000298275.1 Orycteropus afer afer | reverse complement strand
GAAGTAGATTCCCCCATCTTCCTTCTGAGGAAGGAACCACCAGCCTTTTGGTTAGCAGTCAAGTGCCTTAGGCACTACACTACCAGAGCTCCTTGGGCATAGGTACTCAAAAAACCTACTGCTTTCCTACTTCAATCTGTTGTGATCATTGCCTCTTCACAAAAGGAGGTAAGGACCTTGTTGTTCCTACAACTTCTGTATATAAGTACATAAAAGAATATCAGCAAATATTTAATTAATCATAAACTAAGTAATCACAAACACATACATAAAGACTTAACTAAAATTCATTGATTTAAAAAAAAAAAAAAAGGAGCAGAAGTGATTACCCTGGTTGACACATCCCATGCTCCCCTCACATCTAATCCAGGTAAGCAGCAGGAGCCCTAACACGTTGATCATATCCACAACCACAGCTGGCATTACCGGCCCCCAGACTGCATTTTCCTCTAAAGTGGCATTAATTATCCATTCTTCAAAATAAACCAAACAAACAAATTAGCTGCCTTCGTTTCTGATTCATAGCGACCCCCCATTGGGTTTCCAAGGCTGTAAATCTTTACCGAAGTATATCACCCTGTCTTCCTTCTGTCCAGAAGCTGGTGGGTTTGAACTGCTGACCTTCTGGTTAGCAGTCAAGTGCACTATGTCAAGGCCACCAGAGATCCTTCAAAACGGATGTAATAAACACTTCACTTCCACCATGAAACCACACAGACTACCATGATTCAATCAGTTCCCTATTACTTGCCTTAACGGGTGCTCATCTGTCAACCCCTCCCTACCACAATCATCTAGATCCTCCCACCATCCAATTGTTTGTATTCCCTGAGAACTAGCTCACCTGTGAACCGTGACACGCTCTCTTGCCAATGCTCGAGTCTGTGGATGGCTTCGAAGCAGCCCTTGTATCCTCACAATGAGGTGGTGATGCCGGGACCACTCAAGCAAGAAAGAAGTTTCCTGCCTCTTGTAGAGAAGAACTATCTTCCTCTACTAGGTCAGAACACCCAGCATAGTCTAAAGTTCCTCTCATGTTCAGAATGCAGAGTGCTTAGTCCTTTTAACCCTGTAGGGCATTTCCTTTGCTTTGTCTCATTGGATGAAAGCTAGATGCAATCAGCACTGAGACAATGATAAGCTCCTGATGGCATTTTCCATCTTTTGAATTATTGGCAAGAAGAGTTGACTCATTGTCCCTATTCCCACCTCCTTTACGCTTTCACTGAAAGACTGCTTTTTAATCAGTGATTTAATTTCTGGGTCTGCTGGTACAGTGCCTAAGGCATTTGACTGCTAACAAGTAAGGGCTCTTGGGAAGGAAGATGGGGCAATCTACTTCCAAAAAGATTTACTATCTCAGAAACCCAGTGGGGGTTGCTATGAGTTGGAACAGACTTGAGGGCAGTGGGTTTGGTTTTTTGGCATTGAATTAAAATGTCCTTACTGTGTAATTTGCCAGCAGGCAGATCGCTGACTTTGATGACTAATCTTGTTCATTCTCAGGCTGTTTTAATTCCTTCTGCCTCTGGATTTACAAACTCCTTCAGATAGTTCTCAGCCTCCCTCCTCCACAGGCTCACATGCATTCAGACAAGCTCCTGGTAGCAATAATCTCTTCTTTCTCTCTACTCATTCTGGAGGTGGGGCTCTGGAACAGTAGAGTATGTGGGTAGGCCATAAGAAGGTGGTGACTAGGCAAAAATAGGAGCAAGTTTCCCTATATAAAATGTATCTGAATATCACTTTTGCGGGACCAGGGCAGTTTAAATATGTCTTCCAGGTGACTCTGACATCTTGTGAGTCTTTGACTAATATCAACTTCAGTATATGTTTCAGCAGCTACTACCCAAATGGTGACAATCTGCACCTCCAGACATGATTCTCTCAAGATCCACTTATTGACAACTCATTCATTCACATAGTCAACAAATTTGAGTGCTCACACATTTGCTCTTTAAGTTGTTTTTGTTAGGTGCCATACAATCCGGCTAGGACTTAGAGTTCACCCTATGTACAACAGAATGAAACAATGCCCTGTCCTGTACCACCCTCACAATATTTACCATTCTTGAGCCCATCATTTACAAGGATTGACAGCCACTGTGTCAATCTATCTCATTAAGGGTTTTCACCTTTTTCACTGATCCTCAATTTACCAAGCATGGTATATTTTTCCAGGGACCAGTACCTTCTGACAATATGCCCAAAGTACTTGAGATGAAGTTTGGCCTTTCTTCCTTCAAAGGAGCATTCCAGTTGTACTTCTTCAAGACAGATTTGTTCTTTCTTCTGGCAGTCCATGGAATTTCCAGTATTCTTTGCCAACATAACAACTCAAAAGCATCAATTCTTCTTCAGTCTTCCTTATTCATTGTCCAGCTCTCACACGCATATGAAGCCATTGAAAATACCATGGTTTGGCTTAGGCACATCTTAGTTTTCAAAGAAACAATTTTGCTCTTCAGCACTTTAAAGAGGTTTTTTGCAGCAGATTTTCCCAGTGCAATATGATGACATCTGACTTCTTGACTACTGCTTCAATCAGTGTTGATTGTGGAGACAAGTAAAATGAAATCCCTGATACCTTCAATCTTTTCTTCATTTGTTGTGATGCTGCTATTGGTCCAATTGTGAGGATTTTCATTTTCTTTATGTTGAGGTGTAATCCATACAATGTAATCCACTGTAGTCTTTGCTCTTCATCAGAAAGTGCTTTGAGTCACTTTCAGCAAGCAAGGTTGTATCATCTGCATATCGCAGGTTGTTAATGAGTCTTCTTCCAATCCTGATGCTGTGTTCTTCATACAGTCCAACTTCTCAGATTATTTGCTCAGCATATAGATTGAATAAATATGGTAAAAGGATACAACCCTAACACACACTTTCCTGATTTTAAACTATGCAGTATCCCTTTGTTTCAAATGACTTCATCTTGGTCTATGTAGAGGTTCCTCATGAGCACAGGTGGACAGATTTCAGCGGAGCTTCCAGACTAAGACAGACTCAGAAGAAGGAAGGGGCTATCCACTTCTCAAAGAACTGGCCAGTGAAAAGAAATCATGCCGTTTGTTTAATCCCCAAATGGGGGCAACCTATTTACTCTGCAACTACCCTCTTGCATGTATTTTTGCCCTATATCTATATATATATACGTCATACTATTTTAAAAGGTATTGTCCACTCCTCGGAGGGAAAGTTGGGCAATCTACTTCTGTAGTGATACCGCCTGGGAAACCCAAGGAGGATATATTGTAAATATAATGTATGCCTCATGGGGATTTTGTAGGCTATTCACTCCTCTAGAATAGTGTAATCCCCAACACATGTGACCTTTTCATTTGTTAACTAAAAATAACTCCCATGTACTGAGTTATTAACTATGTTACGTGCATTGTGTCTAGTACTTCAACTAAACTCCACTTGAATCTTACAGCAGACTTGTGACATAGTTATTATTACCTCCCATATACAGAGTGGAAGATAAATAATCCAGAAATGCATAATTTATTCAAAGTAACAGGGTTATTTTGTTATTTTGTCATTCACCCCACAGCATCCTTCATCTTTCTCCATATTGCCATCACAACAAGGTATATTCAATTTTTTAGAATTAATCCACCATAATTAAAAACAGTTTGATTTGGCTCATAGGAAGGCTATTTATTTTTAATTTTTATTGTAATTTAGGTGAAAGTTTACTAAGCAAATTCATTTTCCATACAATTCATACACATTTTGTCTCATGACATTGACTGCAATTCCCCACAACACAACAGCTCTCTTCCCCCTTCCTCCCCATAGTTACCTCTTCCCTGTATCCTTCCCTCCCCAGCCATCTCACTGTGCAAACACTGTCCTTCTGTTCTCCCATGATTAATCATTCCAAGGAGTGTATCTACCTGATGAAATTTGCAATCCATATGCCTGTCTTATGTTTGGCTGGAAACCACAGGAGTGAGTTCAGTTCCAGATCTGAAGGGTAGCCAGGGGTGGTAGTCTCAGGGGTCTTACTTACCAGGCTCTATCAGACCAGCAAAACTTGTCTTTTATTTATTTATTTTTTAATGATTTTGAGTTTTGTTCCACATCATTCTCCCACTCTATCCAGGATCTCCTACACAAATCTCCCTCCGGGTGGCTGAAGTGGTAGCCAGGCACTGTCTAGTTCTTCTGGTCTTATACCCGTCCCTTGGATTATTTATTTCCATATACCTTTGATTTTCTTCATTCTTTTTTGCTCTGGATGAGGAGAGACCCATCGTTGCAGCTAGATGGCTGCCTGCAAGCTTTTACGTTCCCAGTCACCTACTCACAAAAGTAGGCTGTAGAACAAAGTTTCTGGGTAGTGTATTATGCCAATTGAGGTTGATGTACCCTGTGACCAGGGTTCTGAGCCCACGGGTCCAACTACTTACTCTGAGTAGCTGGCTATGGCCAAGAAGCCACCAAACCTTGTCCCTTGTCGGCTCTACTATACACCTGGCCATTCTTACAGCACATACAAATACTCATGTAGAAACATTGCCTGCTAATGCTATACATGGTCATGGGCACATTCCTCACTGCCTGGACATACCTGATTATTCAGCCTGTCCACTCATCTATCCACCAGTAGGTCAATGCTTGCCATCACTGATAATGCAGTACTGTACATGGAAAAAGGTTCATCTTTGTTGTCTGTACCTCCCATGTACCTTTCTCTGTCTTCTTCCTCAATGCTACCATGTTGATCACTCACATTCGGTACATTGCCCTTCCCTTAGGAAGGCAATTTAGTAAAATGGAAATGACGTAAGACATGAAATTTGGGGTCAGAAAAGCTGATTTTTTTTAGTTGATTCTCAAAGTAGTCTGAGAACATCTCAAAGTAAACTTTAGGTGTGGGGCCACTGTAAGAGTGGACTACCCATGGACTGGTTTGTGTGGCTTGAACTTTTCACCTGCACCAAAGGTGGTGAGGGGAACCAAGTCTTTCTTATCAACTTACACTAATATTGTATAAAAAGGAAGAGAGTGGTGAGGTTGAATGCTATCAGTACTCAAACATCAATAAATGGATTCAGATTATTCCAATTATAAAGATTTATCTGTTGTGACACCTAGAAAAATTGCAAAATTATAGGTTAACCTGGTAAAAATTCGCTGGTGTATGCAAAAGCGACAGCAGTTGTATTCCTAATAAAGATCAGTGTGTCACTATGGAAGTGAGTACATCAGGACAACAGCTGATTCAGTGTGGAGGTGTCAGATCTGTTCAATTCTCTGCACACGGAAGTCTGTACTAGCCAAGGGAACCCTGCTTTCTCCATGCTAGCTGTCTATGATCTGGAGCCTTAGAAAAGATTAGGGTTCCTCCGCCCATGTTGTGTATCACTCCATCCCCCTGGAGACTCCCGTGGCCTCCACAGTGACCGTTTGTCTCTCCAAGTCTTAACCCGGAAGCTGCGTCACAGAGTTCCCCAGAGACCACCAATCACAGCTCCAGTGCACCGAATTCTGGGAGGACCCTGGCAAAGTTGAGCAGCCACGTTTGGCCGTTGATTCCTTCCTGTAGGTAAGGAAGTGTTTTCACCCTCAAGAGTCCAAAATAGTTTGTTTCTTCCATCAGCTCCAGCCAGCTTGGACTTAGTGCATGCTCTGCCATTTTCTGGTCTAGTACAGACACTAGGTCCCACTCTTAAGTCTCATCCAGTCACCACATTGGGCCGTGGCCCTGCTATCCCCACTTTATTGATTCTCTTTTGTGTTCTCACCTTGCAGTTCACTCAAAATAAGGGATCAGTAGATTAAGAAATTTTAAATGTGACACTTAACAGTTGAACCCTATGGTTCAATTCTAATTTGTCATACATGATTGCTGTGGGCTGTAATCAACTTAATGACACACAACAATAACAACATGTAAAATAGGCCATCATGCAAGTCTTTGAGACTTAGTAATATAAATATTGATAAATATTTATAAATAATGATATGGTTTGATAATTTCCACATTCTGTGGGATCACTTTTCTTTGATATAGGAACAAATACTGATATCATCCAGTTGTTTGCACAGGTAGCTGTCTTCCAGATTTCTCTGCATAAAGGAGTGAATGCCTTCAGTGCTCTTTCCATTTGTTGAAACAACTCAGTGGGTATTCTTTCAATTCCTAGAGCCTTGTTTTTCACCAATTTCTTCAGTGCAGCTTGGAATTCTTCCTTCAATACCAATGGTTCATATTTTTGTTGTTATTATTCTGATTTGTGTGAAAGTTTACAGAGCAAATTCATTTTCCATGCAACATTTCATATACGTTTTGTTTCATGACATTGATTGCAATTCCCATAATGTAACCACTCTTGTTATCTCCTTATGCAAATACTCCCCTTCTGATCTCCCATGGCTGATTGTTCTAAGGGGTGTACCTACCTGGTATACATGGTCACCTTATATGCCTGTCTGTTGTTTGGCTGGAAACCTTGGGAGTGAGTTCAATTCTAGACCCAAAGGGTGACTAGGGGCCATAGTCTCTGGGGTTTCATCTGTCTTTATCAGATCAGCAGTTCCAGTCTTTTCTATGATTTTGCAATTTATTCCAGAGTTTTCTCCCACTCTGTCCAGGATCTCGTACTTTGATCCCTTTCCAAGTGGTTGACTGTGGCAGCCTGGCACCGTCTAATTCTTCTGGTCTCAGGGTCATGTAGGCTGAGGTTTGCATGGTCTTCTAGTCCCTTGGACTAATTGTTTCCATGCATCTTTGGTTTTCTTCATTCTTCTTTGGCCCAGATGAGGAGAGACCAATTACTGCATCTTAGATGGCTTTTAAGACCTATGGTAGTTAAGGTTATATGTCAACCTGGCTGGACCTGGTTTTGTGTGGCTTGGTAGCTGGTTGTAGTTATACCCCATGATGAGACTGGCAGTCAACTCCATGGTGCAATCTGCCACAAGCAGCTGAGTAGCTGCTTTAGGGATATGGTCTGCTTCCAATATATAAGGAGAAGCTTTGGGAATGGTCTGGAGCTTTCGGCACACTTGAATCCTGCATGTAGCCAAGTCACTGTTCAGCAGCCTACCATGTTGTCTGCTAATCTCAGGACTGTTAATGGACTTGCATCAGTGGCCAGCCATGTGATTTGGTAACATTAGGACTGTGCCTTTTTACTTGTTGACCTTGGGTTTGTCAGCTTCAGCAGCCAGCAACTGCTTGAGTGGAGAAAGCCTCCAGTTTCAGTGGGCCAGGAGCAAGAGGCAGAGCTGAAGTCCAAGGTTAAGGGGCTTTCACCCAACTCCTAGAGCCTGGCATTTTGAACTCGGACTTCTAGCCTCCAAAACTGTAAGGGAATAAACTCCTGTTTGTTCAAGCCATTCACTTATGGTATTTTCTGTTAGAGTGGCACTATAAAACCAAAACCAAACTCACTGCTGTCATGTTGATTCAACTCACAGTGACCACTCCTTGGGTTTCTGAGGCAGTATCTCTATGGAAGTAGATTGCCCAATGTTTCTTCCGAGGAGTGGCTGGTGAGTTTGAACTGCCAACCTTTTGGATAGCAGTCAAACGCTTTAGGCACTTTGCCACCAGAACTCCTAGAGTGATACTAGAAAACCAGAACAAGATCCCAGTGGCTATTCAGCAAAATAGAATGTAGAACAATGAGAACAATGTGTCTTTTTGTGTAGTATGTTATGTCAATTAAGCTTGATGTCCTCCACTATCATGGTCCTGAGCCCACAAGCCCAACAACAAAGTCACTCAGGGTGTTTGGCTGTGGTTAAGAAGTTATAATTTTGCCCTATTAGCTCTATTATACATATAGACATTCTTGTAGCACATACAAATATGTATGTAGAAATATTGTCTGTCAAAGTTATATATAGTCATGGGTATACTCCCTTTTGGCCTAGACATACGTGATCATTTAGGCTGTCTACCTATGTATCCACCTGTAGATTAAGGTTTGTTTTCACTGATAATTCAGTGTTGTGTTTGTAAAAGTGTTTATCTTTGTTATCTATACCTTTTGTACACTTTCTGTGTCTTCCTTTTCCTTAGTGTTATTGTGTTGGTCACTGGCTTTTGAATACCATTGATTCTGGATCATATCATACCTCCTGAAATGGTTGAATGATGACCAGTTATGTTTTGTAGACTGACTTTTTGTACTTCTTCCACTTTGTTTGATACTAATTCGTTTTCTAATTCCAATTGTTTGCATATTTCATTATAATACTTTTCTTTGTCTTCTTGAGCTGCCTATTGAAATCTTGTGTTCAGCTCTTTTATTTCATTTTTTTTTTTTTTACATTCACTTTAGCTACTCTCCCTTCAGGAGCAAGTTTTCAGAGCCTCTTCTGACATTCATTTGGGTATTTTCTTTTCATGTCTTTTTAATGACCTTTTGTTTTCTTCATGTATGATGTTATTGATGTTAACCCACAACTCATGTGGCCTTTTGTCATTTGTGTTCAATGTGTGAAATCTATTTTTTAAATGGTCTTTAAAGTCAGGTGGGATATAATCAGGGTCATACTTTGGTTCTTGTGTATTTTAATATTCTTCAGCTTCATCCTTGGCTCATAGAGAATCAAGTAAAGAAGAATAAAATCTAAATCAGTCATTTCAATCTTATGAAACACATAATGAAGTTATCTGACACATTTTTGCTTAAACAATAGATAATTCTGAGAGTAATGAATTCATAATAGATCAAACTACTTCTTTTTCACCTAAACATCTCAACTGCTGGATATATCAAACTGTATATGTCAAAACTTTTATTAGACTAGATTTTCTGAGAGGACACTGACAACTTTACAAATTCAAATGGTGTACACACACACCCACAAAATGTGAGATCAGGATTTCAAAGTAAAATAAAACTGAAAAACACAAACACAGACACATATGCTCACACACAAAGTACTCAATGAAATCATTGGTAAGTTACCAACTAGTGATGATTTGCAGAGATAAGATCAAAGGAAGTGGTGGGAAACCTAGAGAATGGAGCTTTCCATAAGAATGAATTACTCTTTCTTAAATAGAGGCTATGAGGCTGAGTAGAGTTTCACCCAACTATCAGGACTGAGAGAATAAAGCATGGAGTTCAAAAGAAGATGACCCCTGACAGATATGCCAGCCCCTAACTTGGGATCAGTATGAGTAATTATGAACTAAAATCACCAGATTTAAAAGGTCTGATTGATTCAATAATTTTAGGCCTAGATTGGATTAAGGTAGTGTTAATTTGATTGTGTGTGGGCTCAAAGTGAAAGTAAATGGGTTAAATTTTAAAGTCTTGGTAAATATGTGTTATTATTGAACCATTCATGCACAGCTGCTTTGAATGTATGTTGGTACAACTACTTTAGAATACTATTTTGCATTATCCATTAAATTTAAATATATACATATTATATAACTATCAGAGATATGAATATATATGTTCACCAAAAGATACAAAATCTTCATGAGCACTTTTTCCATACCAGACCCAACCCCCAATGCCCTGAAATAGTTGCTGGCACTGTTGCAGGTGCCACAGACTCAATAGAATGAACTACTGTCATCCTGCTCCAGCCTCACAATCAATGCTGTTTGAGCCCATTATTGCAACCCCTGTGTCTATCTATTTTACTGAGGATCTCTCTCTTTTTACAGATCCTCTAATGTGCCAAACATGATATATTTCGCCAGTAATAACATGTACAAAATATTTGTTAAAAATCATAATGTCACTTTGAGGAAAAAGGTGAACTTGACTTAAGCCATTTTATTTGCAGCCACCTCATATGCATGTGAAAGCTGGAAAGTGAATAAGGAAGACCAAGAAAATTTAATGCCTTTGTGTTATGGTGTGGGTGGAGAATGCTGAATATACCCTGGATTGCAAGAAGAATGAATCAATCTGTCTTCAAAGAAGTACATACAGAAAGCTCCTTAGAAGTGAAGATAGGGAGACTTCATCTCAAGTACTTTGGACATGTTATCAGGAGAGACCTCTGGATGAGTTAAAGTGTATAAAGGGAGACTAAATGAAAAATAAAATGAGATTTTTTTTTTTTTTTTTTGTAAAAGACAGTTTTGTAATTAGATTGTAATATTGGCCACTATTTAATAGGATATGATTTGTGTATTGCCAGGATTACTTCTACCAGTTTTTCACATGTCAGGTTAAACTTAGTTGAGCACTTCTGTTCCTGTTAATTTTAGGACAGAATTTATCAGGTTTTGATGGAGATTGATAGTCATTTTCAATCACCATGTCACTGATCACATTCCATTCCATGCATCTTTTCCATCTTCTCTTGTCTACCTTTAAGAATTGATTTTTTAAATAGTAGACTAAATGATTTCTAGTATTACATTGGCTTCTCTTTCACCAGCATTACTGGAAGTGAAAAAGTTTTTCTTGAATATATTGGAAAGGATGGAATATATAACTTACTTAAAAATTGTGAATGTATAGAAATGGAGATGTTTGGATTGAATTGCTATTCCCCAAAAGATATATTGAAGTCTTTACTCCTAGATATGTGGTTATGACCTGGTATTTAAGTAGGGTTTTTTTGTGAAGATATTATCAATTGTGTTTACGAGGTTTACCAGTGTGGCATAGATCCTAATCCTACATGACTGCTGTCTTCTAAAAGAGGAGGAATGGTCAGAGACAGATTTACACAGGTGATAACAACTGATGAAAATAGATCCAAAAACAGCAAAAACAAAACAAAACAAAACAACAAACACTAAGTATTGCTGTCCAAGACTGCTTTCAAAAGATGAGGCATTTGAAAATATAAAGGTTTTTTAACTTATTAAGTATGTCAAGCATAATAATAGTAGGATAAATATTATCATCAACTACCATGTATCAAGATACCAATTTCTATCATTCTTAACTCATTGCCAATCTTTTTTGTCTATGCTTCCAAAAACTTCATCTCTCCATTACTTTGGAGCAAAATCCAAAAGCTCATATAATTTCATGTATAAACATTTTGTAATGTAGCACCCAAGAGATACTTTCAAATTAATATATCCTGATATCATGCTAATAAGATAAAATAATTAGCAGTGATTTTTGACTATCAAATATATAACTTCCCAAATTAAATTTCGTTTTTAAAAGATTATATGTTTAAAACTGGAACCAAATTTGGTGAATACATTGTAATGGTATATGTTGTTGAAATGAGATCACCGGGCTGCTCTTCCTAGACTGCCTTAGTCTGGAAGCTCACTGAAAAGTATTCAACATCACAGCAATCTGTTAACCTCCATTCACAGATGGGTGATGTTTACACATGAAATGCATTGGTCAGAAATCAAGCTCATATTTCCCACATGGAAGGAAAATATTCTTCCACTTAACAACCAGACAAATCATATCCATCATAGTTGAGTTGATCCCAACTCCCAGTGACTCTATACCAAAACCAAACTCACTGCCATCAAGTAGTTTCCAACTCATAGTGACCCCCATTGGCTTTCTGAGGCTGTAAGTCTTTCTGGAAGTAGATGGCCTGATCTTCCTTCCACAGAGTGGCTGGTGGGTTTGAACTGCTGACCTTCTGGTTAGCAGTCAAGTGCCTTATCTACTACGCCACCACAGCTCCTTTAGCAACCCTATAGAATGGGGCAAAACTGCCCCCTAGGGTTTACATGCTTGTAATCTTTAGAGAAGCACACTGTCACATACTTCTCCCACAGAGGACTGTTGCTTTCAAAGCACCAACTTTTCAGTTAGCAGCCACATGCTTGGCCAGTTTGCCACCAGCATTTCTTTATTTATTTTTTTCTTTTTTATTGTGATTTGGGTGAAGATTTACAGAGCAAATTCACTTTCCATACAGAAGTTCACATATACTTTGTCTCATGTCATTCACCACAGTTTACCACAGTGCAACAACTCCCCTCCCACTTCCTCCCTATAGTTACGTCTTCCCAGTGTCTATCCCTCCATGGACTCCTGCCCCCTAAGGTGTCTCCCTGTACATAAGCAGCCCTTCTTTCTCCCATGATTGTTCTCTCCAAGGAGTGTATCTACCTGAGGTAAATGTTCAACTCATATGCCTGTATTTTGTTAGGCTGGAAACCACAGGTGTGGGTTCAATTCTAGACCTGAAGGGCAGCTAGGGGCCATAGTCTCAGTGGTTACACCAGGCTCTATCGGACCAGCAAACCTGGTCCCCACCTTTTTTTTTTTTTTTTGGTCTCCAAATGATTTTGAGTTTTGTTCCACATTTTTCTCCCTCTCTATCAAGGATCTCCTACATAGATCCCCTTCCAAGTGGATGACAGTGGTAGCCAGGCACCATCTAGTTCTTCTGGTCTCATAGTTATATAGGCTGCAGATTGGATGGTGTAACAGTCGCTAGGACTAATTGTTTCCATGAATTTTGGTTTTCTTCGTTCTTCTTTGCTCTGGACGAGGAGAGACCAATCATTGCATCTAGATGGCAGCTTGCTAGCTTTTAAGATCCCAGTCACTACTAGCCAAAGTAGGAGGTGGAACAATGTTTTGTATAGAATGTTATGCCAATTGAGCTTGATGTCCCCTGCGACTATGGTCCCAAGCCTGCTGGTTCAACTACTCGGTCCCTGTGGGTAGCTGGCTGTGACCAAGCAGTGACCACAACCTTGTCCCTTGTCAGCTCTACTATACACCTGGGAATTCTGATCATTCACATAAACTTATAGGACCCTTGTCTGCCAACCCTATATATGTTCTTGGATACACTCCCCATTTCATAGACATACCTAATCGTTTAGCCTGTCCACGCATCTATCCATCCATATACCCATGTTTGCCTTCACTGACAATGCAGTACGATATGTGCAAAAGGGTTCACATTTGTTGTCTGTACCTCCCATGTACCTCTCTATGTCTTTCTCATCCTCAATGCTGCCATATTGGTCACTTACATTTGCCACCAGCATTTCTTAATGAAAAATCACTGCCCCTCCAATTAAATATTTCAGTCCATAAATCCTCATCCATCTTATTTTTCTTTTACTTTCTACTTTTTACAGAGGAAACCTGGTTTATTTCTCTGTAGAGTTTATTTCTCTGTAGATTGTAATAATTGCACACCAGATTGTTCTTAGAATGTTTCTATTTCTCCTGTATTTAGTCTTAATTAGGAAATTACACTTAAAGTTTTTATTAAATTTAATTTCAAAATTTTCAAAAAAGAACTTCACATGTAGTACTCAATTCTAGAGACTATACTGTGTTCTACCTTTTGTGCTATTATTCCCTATATTCATTGATTTATTTATGGTTGTAAATTGGTGATAATCTTATGTTATGACTTCTTTTTAAATGTTGCTTGAATATTTCTTTAAAAGTAACTTCTTCAGTTAACAGAGATTATGAAATATGAAAATTTTTATTAATATTTATAAGCTTTAAAATGTTCATTAATACATTTGAAGCCAAAAAACTGGTGCTTGGCATAAGCTCAAAGTTCTACTGACTCTTCTATTTGAAAGAACACAGTATGACCATCTCTACACTATGAAAGTGAAAACATTATTTTTTTTCTGATAATCATAATTTTTTTAATGCATTTTATTGAAATTTAATTTTTTGTTTTTGTTGTTATGTGCCGTCGAGTCGGACCTCACTAATAGCGACCCTCCTCGGGTTTCTGAGGTAGTATCACTACGGAAGTAGATTGCCCAACCTTCCTTTGAAATATAATTTATGTATAGTGAAATACACAAAACTAAAGTGACATGGGTCAATGCTTTTTTTTTTGCAGTGTTCCCTTCCCTCCCCTCTCACCTCTGGCAACCAACAAAAAAAGTTTCCCTCCATATATAAACCTTTCCTTGACCCTCCACAACAACAACTATATTTGTCCTTCTGTGATTGACTTATTTCAATCAGCATAATGTCCTCCAAGTTCATCCATATTATGCGGTGTTTTGCAGACTCTACATTATTCTTTAGTACTGCATAGCATTCCACTAAGTGTATGTACCGTAGTTTGGTCATCCACTCTTCCGCTGATGGGCATGTAGATTGTTTCCATCTTTTTGCTATCGTAAATAGTGCTGTGAGGAACATGAGTGTGGATGTATCTGTTCCTGCCCTGGCTCTCATCTCTCTAGGATATACACCTAGTAATTGGATTGCTGGGTGAAATGGTATCTCCAATTCCAACTTTCTCAGGAATCGCCATATTGCTTTCCACAGTGGTTGTGTCACTTCACAGTCACACCAGCAGTGTATGAGAGTCCCAATCTCTCCACATCCCCACCAGCATTTGTTATTTTCTGTCTCATTGAACCTTGCCATCAGTGCTGGTGTGAGACGGTATATCTCATTGTTGTTTTGATTTACATCTCTCTGATGACCA
>NW_006922977.1:51131-56757 GCF_000298275.1 Orycteropus afer afer | reverse complement strand
TACTCTTTAATGGCTATGTGTCCTAGAGAAGACAAGTCACACTCTGTTGTTGTTGTTGTTAGGTGCCATCGAGTCATCTCCAAGTCATAGTGACCCTATGTACAACAGAACAAAACACTGCCCAGTCCTGCACCAACCTCACAATCTTTGCTATACCTGAGCTCACTGTTGCAGAGGCTGTGTCAACGCATCTTGTTTAGGGTCTTCCCCTTTTTTGTTGACCCTCCACTTTACCAAGCATGATATCCTTCTCCAGGGAATGGTCCCTTCTGACCCATGACCAAAGCAAGTAAGACGAAGTCTGACTATTCTCACTTCCAAGGAGCATTCCGGCTGTACTTCTTCCAGGACAGATTTGTTAGTTCATTTGGCAGTCCATGGTACTTTTAAGTTTTAAGTATTCTTCACCAACACCACGACTCAAAAAAGTCAACTCTCTAAGATAAATGATTTGTTACATCTATAACATAGTAACAGAAAGTATTAATACAGAGAATAAATAATTAGATTCTACACATTAATGAGGCAAAGAAGTAAATAAGTGACAAAAGTGTGCAAAAATGTGTCACAAGAAAATTCATGGTAAAGTGAACAAAATGCTAATCAAAATGTAATAATTAAAGGGAAAATGCAAAATAGAATTTCAAATTCTCATGGATTCCATTCTTTCTGTACCCACAAAGGGTAGACGAATACCTGGAACTATTGCCCTGAGATAATCTTTAAACTTTAAATAAAAAATATCCCTTGAAGTCACCTTAAAACTGAAAAAATAATTCCACAGCCCTTCTCGCTTCCAGACCTAGGCTTAATCTCCTACTATCCATCTTGTGATCTGTCTCAGAAGTAGAATAAAGAGATTTCAAACAATGGACACACAGTGACAGAAAAGAGCAGCTGAGTGAGGACCACTTGCCCATTGGCATTTTCAAGCAAGTGGAAAAGAGGTGACTGGCTTGCTCAGCTAAGTCTGAGAACCTGTGGAATTCCAAGGCTTAGAACAGGCAATTTCTTTCTGAGTATGCTAAGTTTCAGAAGTGTTGGCCAGAAGTCAGAGCTAAGTCTAAGAGAACAACCATAGCATCCTCTGGAAATAGCCTGGCCAGATAGTGGCTTTCTTGCCGGCTGCCTAGACCCTGATCCTATCCCTTTGGAAACTTCACCCAATGATTCCAGAACTGTCTCCATGGTGCTGGTAAACAAACCTTGTCCCCACTCCACAGACAGCATCCTAACCTAGCTGTCCTTGAGAAGACCACTGAGGTGATCTGGAATAAAATCCTCAGAATTCCAGGTATAATCCTCTGGGAACTCAAAGAATGGAATCTTTTGTATATGCATGATCCAGCATAAAGTAGTTTGTGCTTCTAGCCTCAGAAATCTGGGACTCTGACAGAAGGAGATAAATAATCCAAGTTCAGACAGAGATAACTGGTGGAAGTGGAATCAAAGCCAGAGCAGAAGTGTAGCTGGTTGGCAGATGTCAAAGGACAACAAATATCAGTGCACTGGGTAATGCCAGGAATCACAGAGCTAATAGGCAGCCAGACCTGGTGCTCAATGGCTTCTTCCTACACATGTGACACTGACCTTCCACATCCTGACTTCTCAAGGGGCATGAGAAATTCTGCCCTTGCTAGCAGGAGCTCATAGATATATGATGATCCATGGGGTCTGTGGACAAAAGTTCCACATGGAAAGAATCAATGATGCGGGAAGAGATGGCAGTCCTGATACCTGGCTGAATTTCAAGGACAAGGCACATGGTGAAAGTGGAATTCTTCTAAGATGGGAAGGTGTGTGGATGTGTGGGAGACTGGGATTGAAAAGGACTGAGGCTGTTGTAGAAAAACAAGATCCTTACCCTCTGTCTCAAAGAACCAGTGATCACAACAGGTTGAAGAGGAAAGCAAAAGGTTTATTGAGTATCACCACACAAGGAGACAGCAAGAATCACTTCTCTAAAATGTCTGTCTTCTCAAGCAAAGGGGTAAGCATGATTACATAGGGAAATAGGAAGAGAGTTGAAGATCTCTTGGACTGCCAGCAATGCCTTTGTTCTTCTCTCCCCTGGTTACCCTACGTTCAGTTTCCCTCTTCCCAGGGTTGTCTTACTTCATAGGTTACGGTTCTCAGCTAAAACCAATTATTGGGATTGGGTTATGCTTAGAAGAATATATAATTGAAAACAACAAATCTAAAGAACTCAACATCCATAATGAGGTTGACTATTCCATTTACTTGAAAGCAAAAAGGAGGGACAAATAGCAAGTTAGTCACTATGATTATTGTCTACTTTAATTATGCCAGCTATTCTGTTAAAGTTCTGCAATTTTCAGTGAGAGGCCCCTTCAGCCTTCCACAGTTTAACTTGCTTCTGTTCACCAACCCTCTCCAACATTGAGAACAATGTTGGCACTGAGTGTACCCTCTCTTAGGCTGGGATCTCTATAGAAGGAAGACCAGTGAAGCTTATACATACTTTATATCTCAATGAAATGGCCCATGCATTTATATAAGCTGGGAAGTCCCAAGTGCAGGGCCAGATATCAGGATGGAGACTTCTCCTGACTACATAGCTGCAGGTACTAATGAACCCAAGATTTTGGCAGGTCAGATATCAAAATACTGGCTCATGACATTCGTAGGCTGACTAATCCAAGGTCAGCAGGTAAGAAGCTAGGCTTCTGGGTCACAGGCTGTAGAGACTAACAGCATGGCAGACTGTTGACTCAAGTCCAAAGAACCAGAGGACAGATGATGACAAGCCAGATGCATGATACAGACTGAGCAAAAAGCAGAGAGCATTACCAGAATGTCTGTGTATATTGGAAGCAAACCACATTCCTGTGGAAACTCACTTTCAACTGACTGACTGCTCATAGGAAATCTCATTATGGAGGTGGTAACATTATATCAGATCTCATCATGGGGATGACTACATCATAACTGCCAAACCACTGAGAATCATGGCCCAGCCAAGTTGACACACAACCTTAATGATCACACACACGAATTAAACTTAATGCCATCCAGTCAATTCCAACTCACAGCAACCCTCTAAGATAGAGCAGAACTGTCTCATAGGGTTTCCAAGGCTGAAAATTTTTACTGAAGCAGATTGCCGCATCTTTTTCCCACAAAGTGTCTGGTGGGTTCAAACTACTGACCTGTTGTTTAGCAGAAAAAATACTTCAAGTAATATTAATTAGGAGCTCTGGTGGTATAATGCCTAAGGCATTTAACTGCTAACCAGAAGTGTGGCGGTTCAAACCCAACAGCCACTGAGCTGTTATTTAACAGGAAAATTAGTAATATTAATTAGTAACCTACAATTCAGCAGTTGCGTGTTTTTTGCTTCTGTTTGCCACAGTCTTTTAAAATGTCTTGTCAGTTTTAAGGAAAAGGCTATATGGCAAATAGAAGTGGGATAGATGATTGCTAAGGAAGCTGTAGGCTATTCAATACTATCAATTTGTGTTTTCCCCAATATGTTTCATTCTCTATCTTGTAATCCAATAATAGCTACCATTTACTGAGTTATTAAACATATTTTACACACTATATAAAAAATCTCACTGCCATCGAGTTGGAGCCGACTCATAGCAACCCCTCCTTGGGTTTCCAAGGCCATATCACTACAGAAGTAGACTGCCCAATCTTCCTTCTGAGGAGTGGCTGGTGGGTTTGAACCACCAGCCTTCTGGTTAGCAGTTAAATGACGTACGCACTATGCCACCAGAGCTCCTCACTATATGAAGTAGATCAATTTTTAAAATTAGCTTTATCCTTTAAGTCACAGTGTTGCATTAATGATTATGTAGAAGAATTTGAGTTGGAAATGGCTGAACTTAAGGGCAAAAAGCAATGAACACATTACCCCTCAGCCAGAGCCACTTGGCACAAATAAGAATCTTGATCTTCAGGGCACTGGTCTTCACCAAATTAGTGTATAAATTTGACTCATTCTCAATCAAATGTCTTAAAGGACTCTAATGAATGGATTATAAGGATGTGGTATCAGAATTGGAGGAATACTCAATAACAGTCTGTGACATGCAGTGGATACAACGTTGCTTGCTGAAAACAAAGAGGACTTAAAGCACTTTGATGAAGATCAAAGATTACAGCCTTCAGTATGGACTACACCACAAACTAAAGAAAATAAATATTCTCACAACTGGAGAAACACCCAATATCATGATAAATGGAGAAATATTGAAGTTGTTAAATTTTGCTTGGATTCACAGTCAATGTCCATGGAAGTAGCAGTCAACAAATCAAATGACGTTTTACACTGGGCAAGTCTACAGAAGACCTCTTTAAAGTGTTGAAAAGCAAAGATAACACTTTGAGGACAAGAGTGTGCCTGACCCAAACCATGATTTTTTTTTCAAAATCCTCATATGCATGTGACTGCTGGACAATGAATAATGAAGACTGATGAAGAATTGATTCATTTGAATCAGGGTGTTGTTGAAAACTATTGAATATACCATGGATTGAGAGAAAAATGAACAAATCTTTCATGAAGGAAGAACAACCAGCATACTTCTTAGAAGTGAAGAGAGCAAGACTTCCCATGTATTTTGAACATGTTGTCAGGAGAGACCAATCCCTGGAAAAGGATATCATGCTTGGTAAAGTGGAGGATCAGTGAAAAAGAGGAAGCCAGTAGTTGCAACAATGGACTCAAGCATAGTAACAATTGTGACTATGGTGCAGGATCAGTCAGTGTTTTGTTCTGTTGTTCAAGGGGTTCTCTATGGTTGGAATTTTAACAGGTGGAAGCATTTGGAAGGGGGTTAGTTTCAGATGGGATTGTGAGCAGAATTCCTGAGATAGGGACAAATGTAAAGAGTGAAATAACCCCTACCAAATTTCTATATTATTAAGATTAAGATTGGTAAAGTGGAGGGTCAGCAGAAAAGGGGAAGGCCCTCAGCAAGATGGATTGACACAGTGGCTACAACAATTGGCTTACGTATAGCAAGGGTTGTGAGACTGGCACATGATTGGGCAGTGTTGTATTCTGTTGTTGGGGCTGCTATGAGTTGGAGCCAACTCAACTGTACCTAACAACAAGAAGAAGATTATTTAAACTGCTACTGTATTCCTCTGTGCCTATTTTGCGCATTATTAAATCTCAGGCCACTTCTCTTCCCATGGACTGAGAGTAGAAGGTACAGCACATTCTTGAGATAGTCTAAACAAATTGACTAACACTCCTTGCTGATAGCAGTTACAAAACCAAATTGCTCTATAATCATTGGGCTGTTATGTCTAGCTGCAGGACCCCTTGTAACGGCCCCCATTTTGTTCAAGCAAAAAGCATCCTTCTGAGCAAAGTGCAGGACCAGAAGAGAAGCCCACCAGCTTCCAAAAAAGGATTACTTCAGGGGTCCGGAAGTGGAATGTCATCCAACTTCCAAAAAAGGGATAACCTTGAAACCCAAACGCCTAATTTGCTGGTTGTGTAACGTCTGCATTTTGCCCCCTATATCTGCTGTGTGTAAAACAAACAGTTCAGCAAGTGCACCTCCTCCCACCTGGCTGACACTCTGCTGTGCAGTGTTTCATTAGCTTGCTTTCAAAATCTATCTGTCCTTCCAAACAAATCTTTCTC
>NW_006922977.1:46498-50373 GCF_000298275.1 Orycteropus afer afer | reverse complement strand
TTTCACAGCCTGAGAGCCAATAATCTCCCATTTTACCTGCTGAATTTGGGTTCTTCATCCTCTGCAGCCAAGCCCTGGCTATTTTGCCTATGGATTTTGGGTTTATCAGCCCCCTGTAGCTGCGTGAGATGGAGAAGCTTCCAGCTTGAGGACTTGGGACTTGCCAACCACTACAACTGTGTAAGCTACTTTCTTGTGATTATTTCTCTCTCTCTTTTTCTCTCTTTATAAACTTCACTAATTTTCCTTTTCTAGAGAATTCAGCCTAAGACAATATGTATATGATCTCCTTTTTTTTAAGTGTATGCCTACTTATCTTTATTATTATTATTTTATTATACTGCCTTGCATGCAAATCATGGCAAACTTGTTTTACATTCAACAGTTCATGCACATCTGATTTCATGGCCCACATTACCATCTCTAACTATAAAATGTTTGTGTCTAATTTTGCAGCACAAGTGCATATGTAAGATTATTGTCAGCCAAATCTATCCTTGGTCTACCCCTACCTGCTCTTCTCACCTGTCTATGCATTAATCCATAGCCTGGTATTTGGTGTTGTGATACTGCAGTGTTGTACATGTAATAGTATCTGGCTCTGTTGTCTCTATCTTTTGTGTACATTTCAGTGTCTTTCCTTTCCCCAGTGTCACCATGCTGGTTGTAGACTCTTTCCATACTGTTCCTTCCCTCACCTAAATCAACATGTGATCCCCAAATAGTCTGAGATTTTCCCTCCCATCCCCATAACCAACCAAGCGAGTTTCCTTCCCTGGATAAATTTTGCTCCTACTATTCCTGTGGGCCGACTTGATGGCAAATAACAACAACAACAACAATTACTGTGGGAGCGCTGGTGGCATAGAACCTAAAGCATTTGACTGCTAGCCTTCTGGCATTGCAAACCCACCAGCCACTCCTTGGAAGGCAATCTACTTCCGTAGAGACACCTCAGAAACCCAAGAAGGAGTTGGGATTGACTCGATGGCAGTGAGTTTTTTTTACTATTGTCTCTCACCTCTTTAGGATATATGCCTAGTAATAGAATTGCTGACTCAAATGATATTTTTATTTTCTGTTTTTTGAGGAAACACCATACCATTTTCCATAATGTTTTACCATTTTGCAGTCCCACCAGCAAGTGTATGAGAGTTCCAATCTCTCCACAGCCTCGCCAGTATTTGTTATTTTCTGTCTTGTTGAACTTTGTTATTATTGCTGGGGTGAGATGATATCTCACTGTTGTTTTGATTTGCATCTCTGGTGGGTAATGATTGTGAGCATTTCCTCATGTGCTTGTTGGCCACCTGTATATAATATCTTTGTTAGTGAAGTGTCTGTTCATTTCTTTGCCCATTTTTGAATTGGGTTGTTTGTCTTTTTGGTGTTGAGGTGTTGAAGTTTTCTATCAATTTTGTGGACAAGTCCCTTGTCAGGTATGTCATAGCCAAATATTTTTTCTAAATCTATAGGTTCTCTTTTTTACTCTTTTGGAGAAGTCTTTAGATGTGCATGAGAATTTAATTTTTATGAAAAGTCCCAATCATCTAGTTTCCCTTCCACTGCTGTGTATTTTAAGTTGTGCTTGAGTCTACTTATGCCATAAATTAGGGCCCTTAGATTTTTCTCTATTGTATCTTTGATGAGTTTTGTAGTTTTGGGTTTTACATTTAAGTCTTTGATCCAGCTTGAATTTGTTTTTTGTATGGGGTGAGATATGGGTCTTGTTTCATTTTTCTACAAGTGGTTATCTAATTTTGCCAACACCATTTGTTAAAGAGGCTATCTCCCCCATTTAATGAGTTTTAGGCCTTTGTCAAAGATCAGCTGTCCATAGATGGCTGGGTCTATTTCTGAGTTTTCAATTCTGTTCCATTGTTCTATCTCTCTATCATTGTACCAATACCATGCTGTTTTGTCTCCTGTGGCTGTATAGTAGGTTTTGAGATCCAGGAGTGTGAGATATCCTACTTTGTTTTTCTTTTTTAGCAGTGCTTTGCCTATCCAAGGTCTCTTTCCTTTCCATTCAAAATTAGTGATTGATTTTTCCATGTCCTTACAAAATGTTGATGGAATCTGGATTGAGTTTGCATTGAATCTGTAGATTGCTTTGGGTGGTACTGACATTTTCACAGTATTCAGTATTCCCATCCATGAACAAGGTAGGTTCTTTCATTTATGTAGATCCCTTGTAGTTTCTTGTAGTACTGTTTTGTAGTTTTATTTGTATATGTCTTTTGTGTCCCTGGTAAGATTTATTCCTAAGTATTTTATCTTTTTAGTAGCTATTATTTTCTTTTCAGAGGGCTCTTTGTTGATGTAGAAGAATCCAACTGATTTTTGTGTGTTGACCTTGTATCCTGCCACTTTGCTGAGCCTCTATTAGTTCTAGTAATGTTTTTGCTGAGTCTCTGGTGTTTTCTATGTATAGGATCATGTCATCTGCAAATAGACATAGCTTTACTTCTTTGCCAATTTGAATGCCTTTTATTCCTCTTTCTTGTCTTATTGCCCTGGCTAGGACTTCCAATACAATGTTGAATAGAAGTGGTGATAAAGGGCATCCTTGTCTGACTCCTGTCGTAAGGGGAATATTTGAGTATTTCTCCATTAACAATAATGTTGGCTGTTGGTTTTGTGTATATGCCCTTTATTATGTTGAGGATTTTCCCTCTATCCCTGTTTTTGCTGAGAGTTTTGAATAGGAATGGGTGTTGGACTTCATTGAATGCCTTTTCTGTATCAATTAATATAATTATATGGTTCTTTTCTTTTGTTTTGTTTATGTGGTGGATTACAATGATTCTTTTTCTGATATCCAACATCCTTGCATACCTGGTATGAATCCCACTTGGTCATGATGTATTATTTTTTTTGATACGGCATTGGATTCTTTTGGCTAGGATTTTGTTGAAGATTTTTGCATCTATATTCATAAGGGATTTAGGTCTGCAGTTTTCCTTTTTAGTGGTTTCCTTCCCTGGATTTGGTATCAGTGTTATGCTTGCTTCACAGAATGAATTTCGAAGTATTCCATCTTTTTCTATGTTCTGGAATAGTTTGAGTAGTATAGGTGTCAACTCTTCCCTCAACGTTTGGTAGAATACTCCAGTGATGCAATCTGGGGAGTTTTTTTAGGACCTGCTCAATTTCTTCTTTTGTTATGGATCTGTTCAAGTATTCTGTTTTGACTGGGATGGTTTACATAGGTCTTGTGTTTTTAAAAACTTGTCCATTCTCTTCTAGGTTCTCAAGTCAGTTGGAGTACAGTTCTTCATAATATTCTGTTATTTTCTTTTTTATTTCAGTTGGTTCTACTGTGATGTCACCCTTTTCAATTATTATTTGTGTTATGTCCATCTTCTCTTTGTTTTCCCTCTTTTTTTTTCCCCTTGGTCTTCCTTATTATTAAGTTCTTATTTTATGCCATTGTGATCTGAGAAGATGCTTTGTAATATTTCAATGTTTTTTTTTTATTGAGGCTAGTTTTGTGTCCTAACATATGGTCTGTTCTGGAGAATGATCTATGTGCTCTGGAGAAGAATGTGTATTGTGTTTTTGTTGGGTGAAGTGCTCTGTATGTGTCTATGAGGTCATTTTGGTTGATTATGTTGTTGACCTCTTTTTTTGAGTTCTGTTTGTGAATGTCTTTGTTGAGTTTTTTTCCTCTAGTTTTTTTGTCCCTCCTTGAAAGTGGTGTAGTCTCCTACTATTATTCTAGAGTTGTCTATTTTTCCTTTCAATTCAGTTAATATTTGCTTTATGTATTTTGGAGCTATCTCTGTAATTTTAATGTTCATCTTCTAGATTTCTAATTGCTGTTTTGGAATGAGTTCTAATTGTGTATTTATCTTCTTATTTTGTTTTTGAAT
>NW_006922977.1:43246-43763 GCF_000298275.1 Orycteropus afer afer | reverse complement strand
ATGGTGCAAATTAGCCTTTTCAAAATTGTCCTTATAGAACATTTGGTCATATGAGACAGTAGAGAAAGTAGTACAATGAGTCATATGAATCCTTGGAGAAAATCAAGGCATTATTCTCCTACTGGTCATTATTTTGAAACCTGTCCTAGACATCTTATGAATTTGTGTGGTTATTTCACTGTTTTTATGAAGTATAAAGCCTATTTTTACTCACAAAATCATGATATCCCTATCAGATTTAGAGTAATTATGGTTTATATCATTAGATATGCAAAGTCCCAACTGACTTGTAGTTATTTCTTTAGTTTTGGAAACTTATGTGTAGTGAGCTGGAAATAAAATAAGAGAAGCTTTGTTACCACTATATATATTAATCTATTTAAACTATATATTGTTAATTGTGTTTCTTGCTTTTTTAGTTGTTGCTGCTGTTCTTGAAAATAATCATTCATTAGACAGAAATTTCTATAGTCTGGAATTTTCTAATTGTATTTTCACATCATCAGTACCTTCTTCC
>NW_006922977.1:40698-41241 GCF_000298275.1 Orycteropus afer afer | reverse complement strand
GAGTTTTGCTGCCTGTCTCAGAGATAATTTGAGAATCCATTAGAAAATGGTTTTCTATTTCTAAAAGGATTGTCTTCAGAATTGCCACTTTGTGCCTATTATTTCTTTTTTTCTAAATACCAATAAATGTAGTTTATCCAATGTGTGTTCTGTAAATTTCTCAGTTTCATAATGTTCTTTTAAATTCTGCACTTGACAGCAGTTTAAACAGAAACATTTAAAGATGTTTTCTATGCTATTGGGGAATTGGAAGTCAGTTGAAGAACATGTTACATCCCAATGAAAAAATATCAGCTTTTACAACAGAAGTGCAGAAAGATAAGATGTAGTGGTTGTAGTTCATAGGATGGAAGTATGCTCAGTGTTATGGTTGTCATGGCTAGAATCTTCCATAAAGGAGTAAAAAACTTCTCAGACAATTAACCAAGACAGAATTGTGAAAATAAGATTAAGAACTGGGGCATTTACAGAATTGGGTGACTAAATTTGTCATACATTTGCATAAGTGTCAGGTATATATCTTAATAAAATTTATCTTATCTA
>NW_006922977.1:0-12837 GCF_000298275.1 Orycteropus afer afer | reverse complement strand
CAGCTCTGTTTGTCTCCTTATTCACAGTTTTCATTCAGGTTCTTCTACTAATTGGTATTTAATCAACTTCTATATCTTCAAAGCTCAGGGTTCCAAGATTATTTCCTGCATCTGTTTCAATTGCTTTCTCATTTCTTTGTTGTAGAGGGTCTATGAAGCTTGTCTGCCTATTTTGCCTTCTTGCTGGAAGTCTCCATGCGGATACTTTTAAAACCAACCTACAAGGAGAATAGCTTAGCCTTTGATCCTCATGTTTGTCATTGGGGTAATAATAGTAAGACTCCAAAGAGGATGCCTTTGGAAATTAAATATTCACTTGAGGCCCATAAGGCCCTGACCTCTGAATGAGGTATCCCAGCTATCCTCAGGATCTCTTTACACACTCCAGGAGCATGTGCAGACTTCTTTCCTGTCCACCTTGAGGAGATTTGATGCTCACCACGTGGGCTGAGATACACTCAGCCCACTGGAATCCAGGCAGTCAAGGGCTCTGTAAAGGAAACATTTAGAGAATAAGAATTTGAAGGGGGGAAAAAAAACTAAGATAAAATGGAAGAAAAAAGATGAGGAATAATAGATAAATCTCTTTGTCATCGTTGTTTTTGTTATTTGCCCTCAAGTTGATTCATAGCGACCCTATGTACAAAGGAACAATCCACCAGTCCTGTTCCATCCTCACAGTCATTGCTTTTCTTGAGTCCATAGTTGTAACCACTGTGCAAATCCATTTCATTGTGGGTCTTTGTCTTTTTCATTGATCCTGTACTTTACCAAGCATTTTGTCCTTCTCCAGGGACAGGTCCCTCTTGAAAACTTGTACAAAGTAGGTAAGATAAAGTAGGTAAGTACAAGTAGGTAAGATAAAGTCTTCCTCCTAAGCCGCATTCAGGCTATATTTCTTCCAAAACAGGTTTGTTCATTCTTACGACAGTTCATGATGTATGTAATATGCTTTGCCAACACCAATTCACAGGCATCAGTTCTTCTTCAGTCTACCTCACCACCACAACGTCACTGCCACTGAGTCAATTCCAACTCCTAGAAACCCTATAGGACAGAGTAAAACTGTCCCCGTAGGATTCCCAAGGCTGTAAACCTTTACAGAAGTAGACTGCCACATCTTTCTTCTAGGGAGTGACTCATGGGTTGGTGGGTTTTAATTGCCGATCTTTTGGTTAGGAGCTCTATGCTAAATAAGTAAAAAATACACAAGAGTTTTTCAAATAGTTTATCATTCATAATCTACTAGTGTACAGATTTTAAGAGATTATAAATCATGTTCTATGTAAAACATTTAAAGAACAAGAAATTTGCCTAGAATTATGGTAAAAATGTCAGTTAAATAGTACATATAACACCTGTCATTCAGAGTATAATACCAATTCTCATTCGTTTCATAATTCAGAATAAAATCATTCATACTGGGTTTTCTTCTAATAGAATTTTAAAGCAATAAATGAAGTAAAGAAATCACAATTCTTTAGTTAATTCTGCAGCCTATATCCCAATGTGTTGGTGTCTTCCTCCATTTCCTAAAAAGAGAATGTTTAATCTCTTCCATCCTATGTATTTTGATCTCTATCTCTTCCTTCCAGTAATGCCATCCTGATAGAATCATTTTTGGACTGTTAAGATACTTGTGTGTTTACATGTCTTGGCAAATCTCCTGTCTTTTCTAGTCTCATAGTAAGAATAGCAATGTGCTGTTTCAGAATCTAGAATCAGACCTATCTTAGGTGAATTGATAGTATTTGTAGTTTATAATATTGTGGAAGAAGTTTGTACTCATCATTACTTATTTAAAAAGAAAGAAATCCTGACATTTTTATGTTTTAGTAACTATGGTAATCTGACAGAAGGGTCTTCTCTACAATATCAGCCGATCTTTGAGTTTGGAAACATGGCATGCAAGTTTTCTTTTATATGCTTTTAGTTTGTGTAGAGTACCCTATTTTTCACCTTTCATGGCTTTTAGAAGTACATCTTTCTCATAATAAACACACACACACACATACATACACACCAAAAAAAAGCATTGTTGGTCAAAACTGGAATATAATTTCTCCTTCTAATATTCTACCATCTTCTGACATGACCAGAGACATCTCACTAAAAAAGACATTCAGTGGAAGACAGACACATGAATAAATACTTATGACCATTAGCCATTGAAGAGATGCATATCAAACCAAGATATCATTTGACCCCCAAAACAAGATATCATTTTACCCCAATACCAGTACCAAAATTCAAAATCACAGGAAACAACAAATGTTGGTGAGGGTGTTGAGAGACTGCAACCCTCATATGCTCCTGGTGGGACTGTAAAATGATGCAAGCACTATGGAAAACAATCTAACGCTTCCTTAAGAAAATGGAACTAGAAATATCATATGATCCAGAAATCCCACTACTAGATAAATAAGAGCCACGACACGAAGAGATATGTGCACACCCATGTTCATAGCAGCATTATTCACAACGGCAAAGGATGGAAACAAGTGTCTTTTAACGGATGAATGGATAAATGAACTATGGTACATACCCACAGTAGAATACTATGCCATGTTAAAAAATAACAACAAATCTGCAAAACCTCATAAAATCATTGAACTTAGAGGACATTATTGCTGAGTGAAATTGGTCAATCACAATAGGATTAATATTGTATTAGACCACTTTTATAAAAAGTCAACAAAAGATTTATTCACAGAAAGAAACATTCCATGAAGCTTACCAGGGGTTGAAGAGATAGGAGGATAAATCACCAAATAGAGGGTAAACACATATTAATTTGGTTAAAGGAAAGGCAATATACAATATGGGGAAGTCAACACAAAATGATCAAGGCAAAGGGAAACTCTGGGAGAAGCACAAGAGTTAAAGGCAACAACAGTAAATACTACTATAAACACAATATCACAACAAAAGCAACAAACATGATCTGGGAGTGGATACATATATAGATATGTAAGCTGAACTAGAGTGGGAAGGCAAATGGGACTACACTCATGAATATATACAGATTTGACAGAGAATATTTCTACATATGTAGTTTTACGTGCCACAAACACATCTACAAATATAGCAGAGTATACAAGGGGGAAAGTTATGAAAACTTCTTTGCCATAACCAAACACTTTGAGGGAATGAGGTGCTGAATCTGGGTGCTCAGGACTATAGTCTCTGGGGTGTCAAGGTCAATTAGCAGCACATAGTCCACAATGACAATGTTCTACATCCTACCTTAGTAAGGAGTAACTGGAGTCTTAAAAGCTTGTGAGCAGCTATCTAAGGTGCAACTGTTGGTTTCTCCCCATCTAGAGCAAAGAAGAGTGGAGACTATCAAAGACACATGGAAATAATTAGTCCAAAGACTAATGGGCCACACAAACTCCAGCCCCCATGATCCTGAGACCAGAAGAAAATTAAATGGTGCCTGGTTACTACTACCAACTTCTCTGAAAGGAATTGCAACAGAAAATGCTGCATAGAGTAGGAGGAAAACATGGAACAAAACTCAAAATAATAAAAAAAAGATAGGCTTACTGGTCTTAAAGGGATTGTTGGAATTGCCAAGACTATGGCTTTTGGTCACCTTTTAACTCCTTAAGCCACCACCATGGCTCAATTTTCAGCCAAAAGATAGGCTTAAAAGGTGAACAGTAACACCAGGGAGGTAAAAATTCCCTAGATGAATGGGCAGCATTTGCCCAGAGAAAAAGTTGATAAGGCAGGTAGGAATAGGTCAGAAGGATGAATGTGAACACAGGGAGGAAGTAGGAAGAGTGTGAGGACTGCAATTAATGTCAAAAATTAAAAATGTGTATGAACTGTTAAATGGAAAACAAATTTGCTCTGTTCACTCTGTTCACTCAGTTCACAATTAAAAAAGAAAATTTTTTTTAAATATTGCACTATCCTATGTAGATTATAGGAGCTCTGGTAGCATAGTGCCTAAAGCACTTGACTGCTCACCAGAAGGCTGGCGGTTCAAACCCACCAGCCACTCCTCGGAAGAAAGGTTGGGCAATCCTACTTCCGTAGTGATACTGCCTCGGAAACCCAAGGAGGGGTCGCTATGAGTCGGAGCCGACTCCACGGCAAACAACAACAACAACATGTAGATTATATATATATATATTTGTTGTTGTGGTTGTTGTGTGCCCTCCAGTCGGCCACGACTCATAGCGACCCTTCCTTGGGTTGCCAAGGCAGTATCACTACGGAAGTAGATTGCCCAACCTTCCTTCCCAGGAGTGGCTGGTTGGTGTGAACCGCCAGCCTTCTGGTTAGCAGTCAAGTGTCTTAGGCACTATGCTACCAGAGCTCCTATATATATGTAAAATTCTTTCATTAGAAGATGAATGCAGGCTATGAACTTCCTGTGAAGAGGCAAGCAGCATTATAGGACATAGACGGTGACTATGTCAGAGACCTTGCACTGCATACACAAACACCACAGGAAGAAGGTATTTAGCTTCTTCAGGAGAGGCAAATGCAAAAATGAGAGTAGTTGTATTTCCATATAAAAGTTTACTAGATCTCTTGGGCAGTAAGTACAGCCTGGCCAACCAAGGACTCACAGCGGCCCAATGCCCTGCGCAAAGAACATGGTGCCAGTACCCCTAACACTGCCTTCTGTGCTCAGGCTCTCCAGGCTCTGGGCCCTGGAATAAGGATCGGCCCTCCTCGCCTACCCGGTATCTTTCTGTCCTCATTGGAGCCCGCAGCCCCATGATTCTCCAAAGTGACATTCTGCCGTCCCTAGTCTCACCTGGAAGAAGTCGCTCATATCATGAATGTCATGACCAATCACAGTTTCAGCAGCACCTACTTTCGTATCTGCTGTTATGGACTTTGGGAAGGAGTAGCCGTATCTGAAATACTGATTCATTGCTGTGGGCAAGTTTTCTTTTCATCCTTAAGAACTCAAAGGTGGTTTGTTTATTTTCTGCCACCCTTTCCCTCCACGGCCCCCCACTCTCTGCACAGACATTGCAGCCTAACAGAGTCTTGCGACGTCACTTAAGCCTCCTCAGTTCATCACAGTTGAGCACAGACCCTTCCTGACCCTGCCCCAGTGGGTCTCAGTTTCCGCCTCACATTTCACTCAAATTGGTTAAGGAAGTGCACGTGATTTAGAATGAGACATTGGAAAGTTAAAAGTCAAGGCACCAATATGAACTTTCCAAGTTGTCAAGTATGATATCTTTCATTAGAGGATGAATGCAAATGATGGTAGTACTCTCAATCGTTTTGTACTTTTAATATGTGAACATTTAGCAAACACCCAATCACACTGATAGATTATATCCTTACTAACATAATTTGATTCTGAATCTAGGTAAAATGTAATTCTTGACAACTTCAATAAATTCTCCATTTATAGTGATATTGTTTATCAGTCCACTTGTTAGGATTTTTCTTTTCTTTATAGTGAAGTGTTATCCATACTGATAATTAGCCACAATCTTTTATCTTCATCAGGAAGGGCTTCCAGTCCTCTTGTCTTTTAGCCAGACAAAAAAAAGAAAAAAGAAAAACTCACTGCCCTTCAGTGGATTGGATTCACAGCGACCTCTTCTTGGGTTCCCCAGGAGATATCGCTACAGAAGTAGATTGCCCAATCTTCCTTCCAAGGAGTGGCTGGTGGGTTTGAACTGCCAGCCTTCTGGTTAGCAGTCAAATGCCTTAGGCACTATGCCACCAGTGCTCCCTTTAGCAAGCAAGTCTTTGTTATTTTCAAGAATGAAGAAGATCCTTGCCATTTCTTAAGCTGAAATAACTGAAGAATAAATTCAAGCCTCAAAATGGAATATTGAAGGATTCTATGCTCTGGTAGCGTAGTGCCTAAGGCACTTGACTGCTAACCAGAAACTTGGCGGTTCAAACCCACCAGCCACTCCTTGAAAGGAAGTTTGGGCAATCTACTTATGTAGTGATACTGCCTCGGAAACCCAAGGAGCGGTCGCTATGAGTCAGGTCTGACTCGACGGCACATAACAACAACAACAATGGGCAAAATATTGAATAATGCAGGTAGTATTAGAGGATGGTAGAAGGAATATACAGAGTCTCCACACCAAAAAGAATTGGCCAATGTTCAACCATTTCAGGTAACAGCATATGGTCACAAAATGATGGCATTGACAGAAGCAGCTCAGCTGTACTGGAGGAATTGACAAAAAACAAGGAGGCATAAATAAATAGGCTGCTCATTGAGATGTTTGAACAAATGGATGCTACACGCAAAGCTCTAATTCATTTATGCACCAATATGGAAGACAACTACCTGGTCAACCAATTGGAGAAGATCCATACTTGTGCCCATGGCAAAAACAGCTGATCCCACAGAATGCAGAAATTATGGGAAAATACCATTAATATCACACCACCACCTATGAGTCGGATCCAACTCAACAGCAGTGGTTTTCACCACCTATCACTGCCATCCAGTCGGTTCTGACTCATAGCAACCCCTCCTTGGGTTTCCAAATCAGTATCTCTACCAAAGTAGATTGCCCAGTCTTCCTTCTGAGGAGTGGTAAAATTTTGCTGAGGATAATTTTAAAATGGTTGCAGGAGTATATTGAATGGGAACTTCAGAAATTCAAGCAGGATTCAGAAGAGGGCACGGAATGAAAGATATCACTGCTGATGTCAGATGGATCTTGGCTGAAAGCAAAGAATACCAGAAAAATGTTTACCTGTAATTTACTGACTATGCAACCTCATTCCATGGTGTGGATCATAAAAAGTTAGGAATAACATTGTGAAGAATGGAAAGTCCATAACACTTAATTGTGCTCATGACAAACCTCTATGTCCTCAAGAGACATACAGAGTTCAGAACAAGGAGATAATGCATGGTTTAAAATCAGGAAGGGTTTGTGTCAGGGTTTTATCCTTTCACCATACTTTTTTCAATCTTTACCCTAAGCAAATAATCAGAGAAGTTGAACCATATGAAGAACATGGCATCAGGATTGGAGGAAAACTCATTAGCAACCTATGATATGCAGATGACACAACTTTGGTTGCTGAAAGTGAAGAAGATTTGAGGCACTTACTGATGAAGATCAAAGACTACAGCCTTCAGTATGTGTTCTGGTTATCTAGTCCTGCTCTGACAAGAATATATCTCAAATGGGATGGCTTAAACAAACAGGAGTTTATTCTTACAACTTGGAGGCTTGAAGTCCAAGTTCAAAGTGCCAAGCTCTAGGGGCTGGGTGAAAGCCCCTTAGCCTTGGGCTTCAGCTCTGCCTCCAGCTCCCAGCCCACTGGAGCTAGAGGCTTTTCTTCACTCAGACAGCTGCTGACTGCTGAGGCTGCCAAGCCCAAGGTTGACAAGTAAAAAAGGCACAGTCCTGATGTTACCAAACCACATGGTGGGTCATTAATTCAAGTCCATTGTAAGTCCCAAAGCTGGCAGAGCATGGCAGGGTGCTAAACAACAACATGACTACATGCAGGGTCCAAGCATACCATAAGCTAGAGACTATCCCCAAGGCTTCTCCTTATATACAGGAAGTAGTTATACATCCAAAAGGCAGCTACTCAGCTGCTTGTAGTAGATCTCACCATCCATCATGGGGAATAACTACCACCAGCTGCCCAGGCACTCAACCAGGCCCAGCCAAGTTGACATACAAACATAACCATCAGAGTATGCATAACACCTCAACATAAAGAAAACAAAAATCCTCACAACTGGACCAAAAGGCAACATCACGGTAAATGGATAAATGGAGAAGATTTGAGTTGTGAGGGATTTCATTTTACTTAGATGAATAATCAACACCCACGGAAGCAGCAGTGAAAAAAATCAAATGATTTCTTGCATTGGGCAAATCTGTCTCAAAGGAACTCTTTAAAGTGTTCAAGACTAACATGTGCCTAACCCAAGCCATGGTATTTTCAGTTGCCTCATATGTATGTGAGAGCTGGACAATGAATAAGGGAGACAGCAGAAGAATTAATGCATTTGAATTGTGGTGTTGGTGAAGAATAGTGAACATACCATGGAATGCCAAAAGAATGAACAAATCTGTCTTGGAAGAAGTACAGCTGGAATGCTCTTTAGAAGCAAGAACATCGAGACTTGATCTCACATACTTTGGTGATGTTGTACGAAGGGACAAATTCCTGCAGAAGGATATCATGCTTGGTAAAGTAGAGCCAATCCTCGGAAGTAAGATGCAGCAATCTACTTCCTTAGTGATACTGCCTCAGAAACCCAAGGAGGGGTCGCTATGAGTCGAGTCCAACTCGACGGCACATAACAACAACAACAACAAAGTAGAGGATCAGCAAAAAAAGGGGATAGCCTCAACCAGATAGATTGACACAGTGGCTGTGACAATGGGATCTAGAATGGCAAAGATTGTGCGGATGGCACAGGACCAGGCAGTTTTGTTCTGTTGTAGAAACAGAACACTAGGGTCACTATGAGTGGGAACCAACTCCACGACATCTAACAACAACAACAATCTATGTTCTGTGTCTATGGATTTGCCTACAAATTAGATCACATACTATCTGTTTGTTGTGACTGGATGTTTTGTTTACCAAACCAAATCAAACTCACTGCCATCAAGTGAATTCCAACTCATAGCCACCCCCACTGTAAAGGCTAAAATCTAAGGCTGTAAATCTTTACAGAAGTAGACTGCCTCACCTTCCTCCCATGGACCAATTGGTAGGTTCAGACAATCATTCATTTGGTTAGCAGCCAAATGCTTTAGCATATATCATGACTTCGTTTCTTTCCATGGCTGAATAATATTCCATTGTATAGACACAACAGTTTTTGTTTCTCATTCACCAACAGATGGATGTTTGGGTTGTTTCCACCTTAGCTGTTGGGAATAATACTGCAATGAACATTGGTGTACAAGTGTCTGTTTGAGTCTCTGCTTTCAATTCTCTACATAAATCCCTTTGTCTTACTTATCTAATGCTGCTATGACAGAAATACCACAAGTGTTCATTTTTTTGGCATTTCTAGCTTTAATAAACAAATCATTCTTTTCTCAGAATTTGGGAAGTTAGAAGTACAAATCCAAGGCACCAGCTTCAGTGGAAGGAGCTCTGGTACATTACCAGAGTGTAGCCTAAGGCACTTGATGGCTAACCAGAAGCTGGTGGTTCAAATCCACCAGCCACTCCTCAGAAGGAAGGTTGGCAATCTACTTCCGTAGTGATACCACCTCAGAAACCCAAGGAGAGGGTCACTATGAGTCGGATCCAACTTGATGGCACATAACAACAACAACAAGCTTCTGGTTGCTTTGGGGGAAGGTCCATGTCACCAATCTTTTCCTGGGTCTAGGATATTCTCAGAGCAGAGGCCTGAGATCCAAAAGATGAACTATACTCTGGGCTTTTCTTTCTTGGAGATTGGAGGTACTCCTCTGATCTCTACCAGTTTGATTAATCTGTTTTGCATTTCAAAAGAGATTGACTCAAAACCTAATCACCTAGATTGTGTCTTGCTTCATTAACATAACTGCCACTAATCTTGCTTTATTAACATCCTAGAGGTTAGGATTTATGACATAAAGGGTAATTGCATCAGATTACAAAAAAGGAGGATAATTACATAATAATGGCAGTCGTGGCCTAGCCAAGGTGGTAAGTTTTTGTTTGTTTTTTAGATGTGATCTGTGTGAAAGTTTACAAAGCAAATTAATTTTCCACACAGTAGTTCATACACATTCTGTTTCATGACAGTGACTAAGTACAAATCAGTCTTGGAAGAAGTTCAGCCAAAATGCTTCTTGGAAGGGAAAATGGTCAGATATTCTTTGGTCACGTAGTCAAAAGGGACCAGATCCTAGAAAAGGATATGTTGCTTGGTAAACTAGAGGGTCAGAGAAAAGGGGGAAGGCTCTTAACAAAATGAATTGACACAGTGGCTGCAATTATGGGCTTAAGCATAGCAACTGTTGTGAGGATGTTGCAGGACTGGGCAGAGTTTTCTTCTGTTGTACCTAAGGTTTCTATGAGTTGGAACACCTAGATGACACTCAGAAAACATTAACAATGGCATATTCCCAAGGAAATTCCCTGTCAACTGATTGGCTGCTCATAGCAGATATCATCATGGAGGTGATTACATTATATCTGATCTCATCAAGATATGATTATATCATAACTACCCAATCAGAGAATCATGGTGAAACAAAGTTGACAGCTAACCTTAACCATCACACCTTGGTATTTTCACTCACCTCATATGCATGCTAAAGCTAGACAGTGAATATAGAACACTAAAGCAGAATTTATGTCTTTGAATTATGGTGTTGGTGAAAAATATTGAACACATCCAGGAATGCCAGAAAGATGAACAAATCTGTCTTAGAAGAAGTGCAACCAACATAGTTCCTACAAGAGAGGATAGTAAAACTTGGTCTCTTGTATTTTGGACATGTTATCAGGAGGGGCCAGTCTCTGGAGAAGGACATAGTTGGCTAAGTAGAGGGGCAGTGAAAACGAGGAAGACTCTCAACCAGATGGATTGAAAGAGTTGCTACAAGAATGGGCTCAAAGATAGCAGCAATTCTGAAGATGACACACAACCATTGTGTTGTACTTAGGATCATTATGAGTCAGGACAAACTCCCCAACACCTAACAACAACAATAACACAAAATAAACAGTATTTTTAGGTGGCAGGGGTGGCTGGTACCAAATTAAGTACTTTGTTTTGGACCTGCTAGGTTGGAAATGCCTAAGAAATGTGATTGTGTAGAGGTTGAGTTGGAATTCAACAATGGGCTAGGACACAAATACGATGTTGGAAGCAACAGCACATGGTGGTATTAAAGTCATGGTAATGGGTTAGATCACTGAAGAATAGAGTTTAAATAAAAAGAATATGTGCCAGGATTGATGATCACTGGAGGATGGGAAAGGATGGCTGAGAAAGAGCATTTGGTGAGGTAAATTGAAAAGCCAGGAAATGAGGGGCCTCAGAATATTACTGGAGAATGTATTTCTGGAGAATAAAAGAATTCCTAAGGCAAGCTTGGAAAATTATGTTAAATACCCTTTTTCCAATTTCCCATCTGGCTAACTACTCATCTTTTTATATTCACCTGAAGAAATCACCTCCTCTGGGGCTTACTTCAACCTTAAATGAAGTGTTCTAGTATTAGAACTATGGGAGCTCTGGTAGCTTAGTGCCTAAGGCACTTGACTGCTAACCAGAAGGCTGGTGGTTCAAACCCTCCAGCCACTCCTTGGAAGGAAGGTTGGGCAATCTACTTCCTTGGTGATACCGCCTTGGAAACCCAAGGAGGGGTTGCTATGAGTTGGGTGCGACGCGACGGCACATAACAACAACAACAATATTAGAACTGAGCTATTTGTTTTATGTATGTTCTCTCATTCTGTTGAGTTCTAGCAGCTCTGTGAGGTAGAAATGGTCATCTCCTATTTAAAATGTGGAGATTAAGTTTTAGAAAATTTGATAATAAACGATTAATTCAAAAAATAGTATGTGGAAGGAGCAAGGGCTGGATTCAACTGAGACCTCTTCAACTGAAAGGGAAAATTCGTAAGTCCTTGTATGGCACAGTGCAGTAAATTGCGTACTGTACGGAGAAGGTTTAACTGTGGGTTTCAGAAGTAAATAATATGCCTCACTCAGACTAGCAGAGCTTCCATGATCTAGTCAGTAAAGAAGGGATTAAAGAATGCTGAGAGGATCAACTAGAATAAAAAAGATGTAAATGAGATCCTGCCTACACTTAGGGTGCTTACCACTTGACTTGACTGACTCACAGGAAATCCCTTTATCCACAAATCAAACCCTATCTTCCCCCTACCCAGACCTGCTCTCCCTTCTCAGCCACCAATCATTGGGACAGTTCTTAGGGCTCCACCCCCTAGCTGGTGTATATATTCCAGGGATCCATCCACTGCCCATACCTTCTGCTGCTAGGCTGACTTGGAAGGATCAGTCTGGAAGAACCTCTGCTTCGACCCACCCATTCCAGGTAAGCTGGCAATAGGGCCATGTGGGTTCGAGATGGTGGAGCATAGAAAGGACTCAGGCTTGTGAGCAAGTACTCTGTACAGGGTCAAGATAGCTCCTAGAAAGTGAATTCATACTCAGGTCTGTACTATTGTAAAACACATCACATGTATTTTATGGGAGCTCTGGTGGCATAGTGCCTAAAGCATGTGACTGCTAACCAGAAGGCTGATGGTTCAAACCCATCAGCCACTCCTTGGAAGGAAGACTGGGCAATCTACTTTTGTAGCAATACTGCCTTGGAAACCCAAGGAGGGATCCCTATGAGTTGAAGCGACTCAACAGCAGTGAGTTTGGGTTTTGTTTTGTTTTTTTGGTAGATCCCACATAAATTCTAAGGAGGCAGAAATGTTGTTGTTAGGCGCCATCGAGTAGGCTAAGACTCAGTAATCCTATGTATAACAGAATGAAACATTGCCCAGTAGTGTGCCATCCTCACAATCCTTGCTGTATCTGAGTTCATCATTGCAGCCATTGTGTCGATCTATTTCATGAAGGGCCTTCTTCTTTTTCCCTGACCCTGCACTTCACTAGCATGGCATCTTTCTCCAGGGAATTGTCCCTACCAAAATAGGTAAGACTAAGTCTGGCCATTCTCAATTCCAAGGAGCATTCTGGCTGCACTTCCAGGACAGATTTGTTCTTTATTCTGGCAGTCCATGGTACCTTCAGTATGCTTCATCAACACCACAATCAAAAGCACCAACTCTTCCTCAGTCTTCCTTATGCAAGTCCAGCTTTCACATGTATATGAGGTGATTGAAAATACCATGGCTTGCATTAGGCACACC
>NW_006922976.1:103415-106894 GCF_000298275.1 Orycteropus afer afer | reverse complement strand
TACACTCCTTGGAGAGAACAATCATGGGAGAAAGAAGGGCTGCTTATGCACAGGGAGAGAGCTCAGGGGCAGGAGTGTATGGAGGAATGGACACTGGGAAGAGGTAACTATCGGGAGGACGTGGGAGGGGAGCTGTTGCATTGTGGTAACTGTGGTCAATGACATGAGACAAAGTATATGTGAACTGTTGTATGGAAAGTGTATTTGCTCTGTAAATCTTCACCCAAATCACACAAAAAAAGAAAGAATGTACTCCAAGGTAACCACCAAGAAAATTAACAATCCCTCTAAGCAACTCCAGAAAGAAGGAAAACATATGGATTTAATAAGCACAAAACCAACAATAAAGAAGAAAAGGGAGAAAGCCAACAAACTGAACTCAGCACAGAAAAGTATATGGACCATGGAAACACCAACAGTACAACAAAAAAACACAATAAAATGAAAGCAATTGATTCATACCTATCACTAATTAGACTCAATGTGAATGGACTAAATGCACCAACCAAGAGAAAGCTAATGGCAGACTGGATAAGAAAAGAAGACCCATCAATATGCTGGCTACAAGAGACCCACCTTAGACACAAAGACAAAAACAAATTAAGAGTTAAAGGATGGAAAAAATATACCAAGCCAATGGTAACCAAAAAAGAGCAGGAGTGACAATATTAATTTCTGATAAAATAGACATTAAGGTGAGAAACATCATAAGAGTCAAATAAGGATATTATATGATGCTGAAAGGGTCAATTGACAAAGAAGACGTTATAATAATAAATATTTACACACCCAATGAAAGTGCTCCAAAATATGTGAAGCAAATATTAATTGAATTGAAAGGGACAACAGACAACTCTACAATAGTAGTATGAGAATTTAACACACCACTTTCAAAGAGGGCGGGTCAACTAGAAAAAAACTCAAGATACAGAAGAACTCAACAATACAATCAACCAACTCAACCTCATAGACATATATAGATCATTTCACCCAACAAAACACAATTCACATTCTTCTCCAGTGCACATGGATCCTTCTCTAGAATAGACCATATGTTAGGACATAAAACAAGCCTCAATAAATTCAAAAGCATTGAAATACTACAAAGCATATTCTTGGACCACAATGCTATAAAACTAAAAATTAATAATGGGAAGATCAAGGAAAAAAACATCAATAACATGGAAGCTGAACAATTCCTGCTCAAAAACTACTGGGTAATAGAACAAATAAAACAACAAAACTGAAATTAAAAATTTCCTGGAAACAAACGAGAATGAAGATACATCATACTGAACATATGGGACACAGTGAAAGCAGTACTCAGAGGACAGTTTATAGCAATAAATGCATACATCAAAAAAGAAGAAAGAAACAAAATCAACATTCTAACTCATCAACTCCAACAACTAGAAAGAGAACAGCAAAAGAATCCTACAGCATCTAGAAGCAAAGAAATAATAAAGATCAGAGCGGAAATAAATGAAACAGAAAACAAAAACCATAGAGAAAATCAACAAAACAAAAACCTAGTTCTTTGAAAAGATCAATAAAATCAACAAACCATAGGCAGATATAACAAAGAAAAGAAAGAGAAGATCCAAATTACAAGAATTGTAAATGAAAAGGGTGTCATCACAACAGAACCAACTGAAATAAAAAAGATACTGATAGAATATTATGAAAAGCTGTGCTCCAACAGATTTGAGAACCTAGAAGAGATGGACAAGTTTCTAGAATCACAAGACTTACCTTAACTATCCCACTCAAAAATAGAATACTTGAACAAACCAATAACAAAAGAAGAAATTGAACAGGTAAAAAAAAAAAAAAAAAAAAAAACTTCCCACAAAGAAAAGTCCTGGCCCTGATGGCTTCTCTGGAGACTTTTGTCAAATATTCAGAAAAGAGTTGACACCTATGTTACTCAAGCTATTCCAGAGCATAAAAAAAGATGGAATACTCCCAAACTCATTTAAAGCAAGCATAATACTAATACAAAAACCAGGGAAAGACACCACTAAAAAAGAAAACTACAAACCCATATCCCTCATGAACATAGATGCAAAAATCTTTAGCATAGTGCCTAAAGCACTTGACTGCTAACCAGAAGGCTGGCGGTTCAAACCCACCAGTCACTCCTCAGAAGGAAGGTTGGGCAATCTACTTCCATAGTGATACAGCCTCAGAAACCCAAGGAGGGGACGCTATGAGTTGGGGCCGACTCCTGGGCACATAACAACAACAGCCAACAAAATCCAACAACATATCAAAAAAATAATACACCTGGACCAAGTGGGATTCATACCAGGTTTACAAGGGTCAACATCTGAAAAACTATCGATGCAATCCACCACATAAACAAAACAAAACAAAAGAAACACATGATTATATCAATTGATGCAGAAAAGGTATTTGATAAAACCAACATCCATTCCTGTTCAGAACTCTCAGCAAAATAGGGATAGAAGGCAAATTCCTCAACATAAGAAAGGGTATATATGCAAAGCCAATGTCCAACATCATTATTAATGGAGAAAGACTCAAGGCACCAGACAAGGCTGCCCTCTATCACCACTTCTATTTAATATTGTATTGGAAGCCCTGCCCAGGGCAATAAGGCAAGAAAGAGAAATAAAAGGCATAAAAATTGGCAAAGAGGAACTAAAACTATCTCTATTTGTGGATGATATGATCCTGTACATAGAAAACCCAAGGCACTCAATGAAAAAAGTACTGGAACTAATAGAGAGGTTCAGCAACGTGGCAAGATACAAGGTCAATATGCAAAACTCAGTTGGATTTCTCTACACCAATAAAGAGTCCTCTGATAAAGAAATAAGGGAAACAATATCATTTAATTAGCTATTAAAAAGATAAAATATCTGGGAATCAACCTCACCAGAGACACAAAAGACCCATACAAAGAAAACTATAAAACACTGCTACAAGAGACAACAAGGGCACTACATAAATGGAAGAACCTTCATTGTGCATGTATAGGAAGACTGAATATTGTTAAAATGTCAATACTATCTAAAGCAATCTACACATTTAACACAATCCCAATCCAAATTCCAACAAAATTTTTAAAGGACATGGAAAAACCAATTACTAATTTCATATGGAAAGGAAAGAGACCTCGGATAAGCAGAGCACTTCTGAAGAGGAAAAACAAAATGGGAAGTCTCACACTCCCAGATCTTTTTTTTTTATTATTATTTGGGTGAAGATTTACAGAGCAAATTCACTTTCCATACAGTGGTTCACATATACTTTGTCTCATGTCATTGAACACAGTTTACCACAATGCAACAGCTCCCCTCCCACTTCCTCCACATAGTTACCTCTTCCCAGTGTCCATCCCTCCATACACTCCTGCCCCTGAGCTATCTCCCTGTGCATAAATAAGCAGACCATCTTTCTCCCATGATTGTTCTCTCCAGGGCATGTGTCTACTTGAGGTAAATGTTTAACTC
>NW_006922976.1:98439-99943 GCF_000298275.1 Orycteropus afer afer | reverse complement strand
TACCTCACCCCATACACAAAAACAAACTCAAGCTGGATCAAAGACTTAAATGTAAAACCCAAAACTATAAAATTCATCAAAGATAAAATAGGTGCAAATCTAGGCACCCTAATAATGGCATAAATAGACTATCCAGCATAACCCAGAATGGGGAGGAGGTAGAAGAGAAGCTAGATGACTGGGACCTTTGAAAAATTAAATTCTTATGTGCATCTAAAGATGGTCAAAAGGGTCCATAGGGAACATACAGATTTGGAGAAAATATTTGCCTATGACATATCTGATAAAAGACTTACCTCCAAAATCTACAGAAAACTTCAACACCTCAACACCAAAAAGACAAATAACCCAATTCACAAATGAGCAAAAGACTTGAACAGACTAGAGCTAGTGAGGCAAAGTGATGATAACTTCTTAGCCACAGCCAAACAACCTGAGGTAATGAGTCACTGAGCCCACAGGCTCGGGACCATGGCCACGGGGGACATCAAGCTCAACTGGCATAACATAGTGCACAGAAACATTGTTCTACTTCCTACATTGGTGAACAGTAACTGGGATCTTAAAAGCTTGCAAGCAGCCATCTAAGATGCAACAATTGGTGTCTTCTCATCCAGAGCAAAGAAGAATGAAAAAAATCAAAGGCACATGTAAACAAGTAATCTAAGGGACCAGTGGACCATGCAAACCTCAACCTACATGACTCTGAGACCAGAACTAGATGGTGCCCAGCTACCACAGTCAACCACTCAGAAAGGGATCAGTGCAGGAGATCCTGGATAGAGTAGGAAAAAAATAAAACTGAAAATCATTAAAAAGATCAGGCTTACTTGGCTAATAGGGACGGGTGAAACTCCCAAGACTCTGGCCCCTAGTCACTTTTCAGGCCTGAAATAAAACTCACTCCTGTGGCTTCAGGCCAGACAATAGACAGGCATATAGGGTGAATATTTACACAGGTAGGTGCACTCCTTAGAATGATCAATCATGGTAGATACGAAGGGCAGTATTTGCACAGGGAGATAGCTCAGGGTGCAGGAATGCATAGTAAAGAAGGACATGGGGAAGAGGTATCCACAGAAAGGAAGTGGGAAGAAAATGTGTATGAACTGTTGTACAGAAAATGAATTTGTTCTGTAAACTTTCACCTAAATCACAATTTTTACAAAGAGAATATATATATATGTATATATGTATATATATATATATATATATATATATGTTGTTTTGTGTTGTCAAATCAGACCCGACTCATAGTGACCCCTCCTTGGGTTTCTGAGGCAGTATCACTACAGAAGTAGATTGCCCCATCTTCCTTCCAAGGATATATTAAAAAATAAAATAAAAGTAGAAGATAAAATGTTCTGAGGTGAAAGTGAAAGAAGTAAATATTGAAATAAATTACTAAAAAAAAAATGTTCTGGACATATTTTCCAGTGTTTTTAAAAGGCTAAGAACAGACTGAATTGTAATACTATGATATCAATTACTTAAAATGTATTTC
>NW_006922976.1:93759-97824 GCF_000298275.1 Orycteropus afer afer | reverse complement strand
TGTACAATTGGTTTCACTCCCCAGTTACCATCCTCAACCCTAACCCACTCCTCCCCTCCCTTCCCAGTACCCCTCCCTCCATTCCCTTCATAGTTATGCACTCCTGTGTGTCCTGCTTTTCCTCTGTGCGAATGTTGCCCCTCTGGTCACCTGTGGTCAATTGCTCCAAAGGATGCATCTCCGTAGTATGTGAATGCGTCACACTGTGTTGAGAGGTCTGTATGTACATCACATTTCCATAGAATTGATTCTGGGTTTTATATGTATGCTTGTCTAACTTTTTGTTGTGATTTGTGTGAAATTTCACAAAGCAGGTTCATTTTACATTCAATGGTTCATCTTGTTCATCTTGTTTCCTATTGGGCTGAGACCCAGACCCTGGGAGTGAGTTTTATTCAAGGCCCGAAGTGTATCCCAGTGCCGTAGTATTGGAGGTCCCACCAGACTCTATCTGACCAGTAATTCTAGTCATTATTGTGCTTTTGGATTTTGTTCCACATTTTTCCTTCCACTCTGTCCTGGATCTCCAGTTTTGATCCTTTCCCGAGTGGTTGGCATTGGTAGCTGGGCACCATCTAGTTCTTCTGGTCTTGAAGTCCATCCTGTTCTAGGGCCGATTGCTTCCAAATGTCCTTGGTTTTCTGCACTCTTCTTCGCTTCTGACAATAGAGGACCATTAGCTGCATCTTAATGGCTGCTTGAAAGCTTTTAAACCCCAGTTGCTACTCACCAATGTAGGTTGTGTAACAAGATTTTTATGTATTTTATTGTGCCAATTGAGTCTGGTATCCCCAAAAACTATGGTCCTGAGTTGGTAGATCTATCTCTCCCACAGTGTCTGGCTATCTGTGAGGGATTGCTATATGTCTGTCTTCTGTTGTTTGTATAAGGATTGTGGGTATTTTGTATCACTGGTATCTGTGCAAGATTAGCCTCAGCTGAATCTATCCTCGGTCTAGAGTTTAATACTATTCACTGACCCCCACCTGATCTTCTCAGCTATTTATGTGTTTATCTGTAGCCTAGTGTTTGGTGTTAATAATAATGCAGTATTGTGGATATACTGGTATATCTGTTGTCTATATCTTACATGCACAATTCATTGTCCTCCCTTTCCCCAATGTTATCATGGCTATCAGAGATTCTTTCCATACCTTTCCTCCCCTTGCCCAACTCAGCATGTGGCAAATTATTCCCTCCCCTTCCCTCCCCACCCCAGTAACCTACAAAGTGTGTTTCTTTCCTTAAACAAACCATTCCTTATCTTTTTACAGTAACGGGGTCATACAATATTTGTTCTTCTGCAATTGATTTATTTTACTCAGCACAATGTCCTCCAGGTTCATCCATGTTGTGAGATGATTCACATAACCTTCATTGTTCAATAGCCTATTATGCATGTAAGAGCAAGAAAATGAATAAAGAAGACAGAGGACAACTGATGAATTTGAATTGTGGTGTTGGCAAAGAATATTGACTATACCATGGACTACTAGAAAAATGAATAAATCTGTCTTGGAGGAATTATAGGCAGAATGCTCCATAGAAGTGAAAATGGCTGGACTTCATCTCTCATATTTTGGTCATGTTGTTAGAAGGGACCAATCCTTGGAGAAGGATGTCATGCTGGGTAAAGTAGTGGGTCTGCAAAAAAGGGTAAGATCCTCAACAGGATGGATTGACACAATGGCTGTGACAATGAGCTCAAGCATAGCAGCAAATCTGAGGATGTCACAGTCCTGCTAGTGTTTCATTCTGTTATTGCGATGAGTCAAGACCTACTTGAGGGCACCTAACAACAACTAAAGAGCTCTGGTGGCATAGGGCCTAAGGCATTTGACTGGTAACCAGAAGGCCAATAGTTCAAACCCACCACCACTCCTCGGAAGGAAGATTGGGCAATTTACTTCCACAGTGATATTGCCTGGGAAATCCAGGGAGGGGTCGCTGTGAGTCAGATCCGACTTGATGGCAGTGAGTTGTTTTGTTTTTTTTTAGCACCCTCTAGTTAGTGGTTTACCCTCCCTTCCCCACACACCACTGGTAAGCATCAAAGAATATTTCCTTTTTCATGTGAAATACTTTTCCTGACTTTTTACAATAGTGGTCTCGTACAATATTTGTCTTTTTGTGATTGACTGACTTCATTCAGAATAACGGGCTCTAAGTTCATCCATGTTATGAGATGTGTCACAGATTGATCACTGTTCTTTAAAGTTGTGTAGTATTACATTTTGTGTATGTACCATACTTTGTTGATCCATTCCTTTGTTGATAGACATTTAGGTTGTTTCCATCTTTTAGCTATTGTGAATAGTGTAGCAATAGACATGGGTGTGCATGTATCTGTTCATGTCATGGTTCTTATTTCTGTAGGATATATACCTAGTAATGAGATTGCTGAGGAGCTCTGGTAGTATAGTGCCTAAGGCACTTGACTGCTAACCAGAAGGCTGGCGGTTCAAACCCACCAGCCACTCCTCAGAAGGAAGGTTGGGCAATCCTACTCCCATAGTGATACTGCCTCGGAAACCCAAGGAGGGGTCGCTATGAGTCGGGGCCGACTTGACAGCATATAACAACAACAACAACAACAACAATGAGATTGCTCAATCATATGGCATTTCTATTTCCAGTTTTTCAAGGAAGTGCCATACCATTTTCCACAGTGGTTGCACCATTTTACAGTCCCACCAGCAGTGTATGAGGGTGACAGTTTCTCTACACCCTCACCAGCACTTGTTGTTTTCTATTTTTTTTAATTTTGCTATTAATGCTGAGTTGAGATGACACCTTAATGTTGTTTTGACTTGCATATCCCTAATGGCTAGTGATTGTGAGAATTTCTTCATGTGTCACCATCAGCTCTTAAATGCGCTAGACCAGAAATGACTTGTGTCATCTCCTCTTCAAGCTCATTGGCCAGAACTGGAGTTCAATGCCTCTATCCTGTCTGTAGGAGCTCTGGTAACGAAGTGCCTAAGGCACTTTACTGCTAACCAGAAGGTTGGTGGTTCAAACCCACCAGCCACTCCTCGGAAGGAAGATGGGGCAATCTACTTCTGTAGTGATACTGCCTCAGAAACCCAAGAAGTGGTCACTATGAGTTGGGTCCAACTCAATGACACATAACAACAACAACATCCTGTCTGTAATTGAGGCTTGGAAATGAAACAGTAGTGCACAGGAATCTTCAGGTATTTTCCCTACTGTGTACCCATTACTAGAGATGAGAAAACTGAGGCACGGAAGGATAAGAAACCTCCTCAATGTCATGGAGGTAGTAACTGATAAAAACTAGATTCACACCCAGCTGTTGGCCTCAGAACCTATTTTGTTAACTGCAACACAGGTTAACACCTGTGTCACACATGAGGGATCTACTAAGATCCAGAGTCTCCCATGGGCAATAATCTCTCTTGTCCCAATTCTCTCCTCAAAAATGACTGCCCCTTCTGCTTCAATAACAAGGTTTTCTTTGTACTTTGATTCTTTGAGTGTTTAATCATTAATTTACTGTGGTCAGTCAATTAGCTCTGTCTCTTCATCCACTCCTCTCCATAAAACAAGAGACTGTCCTAGCCATCATTAGTGAATCAGCCAGGAAGAACATGAATCACCACTTAGAGTCCAGGCTTGCCTCTCAGCCTGTCAAGGATGTCCCATTTGTCTTCATTAATCTTTGGTGGTACCTTTGAACAAAGATCTTTTTCTCCCAGATTTGATGGAAGTTTGGAGGGGAAGGTGGGGGAAATTTGACCCAGGACACTGGAAAGCCCATCCTCTAACAAGCCTCCAAAATGGCTGCAGTATACATCTAACAGTACAACCCACCACGTGTGAAAATCTTGGCTTATCAAAGTCATCATTAATATCAACTCAGTTTCTATGTGCCTAGCACCAGGCAGACTTTGTGTTATTCAATACTTTCAACAATCCCACATGATAAATACCTCATGATAAACTAACCTCTCTCCTGCCATTTTACAGATGAGAAGACCAAGGTTCAAAGAGGTGAACAACTTGCCCAAGGGCCATCTTGTAAGTTACCGAACCAGGATTTAA
>NW_006922976.1:91274-93449 GCF_000298275.1 Orycteropus afer afer | reverse complement strand
GTTTTTCTTAGAGCCCTGTATTCATAAAACAGACCACAATGATGATACCTGGCATTGTGCTATGTGCTTTTCATGGATTATTTCATCTAACCCTGACAGAAACACCTTGGAGATAGGTATCATTAACATCATCCCCATTTTACAAATAAAGAAACAGGCTTAGAGAAGGGTCACCAAAGTCATACAGATGGTAAGTAGCAGACCTGAGATTCAAATCCAGAGCCTATTAGGCTATGCTACCTCTAGACTGTCATTTAAATAAAAACTTTATGGGTGTATGGCTGGTAAGGGGGATCAGGTTAGCTGAAGAGAACTCGTTAGTAAAGGAGATCCATTTTATTTTATTTATTTATTCATATCTTGAACTATCCCACAAGAATGGAAAGCGACTTTATGCCAAGTGTCTGATGTTGTTTTTCTAGCTTGGTGTCCTGACTTTACTTTCTGTCCTGTGGTCTTTGAACATCTCCTCCCCTTTCTGAATCACCCAATTCCTGTCAAGGTCTCTGCTCAAGACTCTCCCCAGCTGTGGGCAGGAGCCAAGTTTTGCTGTGTACACATCTGTGGGAAGGATCTGATCAGAGAGAACCAAAGATAATAAGGCCATTTTTATTTTTCTATACCTATCTCAGACCTAACCCAACAGCACCAGGTAAGACAGAGGTAATTACAGTTTCTTGGGGTGGGGGTGGGGGGTTGTCTGGGTGTTTGTGTGTGCACAAAGTCCATACAGAGGCAAAAGGCCTAAATTCAAGTTCTGACTATGCCACTTACAAGTTAGCTGATCTTGGGCAAATCTCAACCTCTCTGACACTTCATTTCTTTAACTGGAAAATAAGGATGATGATATATAGTGACAGGAACAAATGAGAACATACACTTGATGTGTTCCTAGCACAAAGAAAGTGATCAGCTTAATGTTGGGCCACTCTGAAGGTGTCTTGCCATGCCAGGAGGGTGCAGAGGGTCATAGAGAGAGTCAGAAGGCAAACACTTGAAAGAAAGCTTCACTATGCCTAAGCTGGTTCACAGTGTTAACTCACTGCCATTGAGTCGATTCGACTCATAGTGACCTCTCCTTGGGTTTCTAATCTTGTATTTCCAATCTTCCTTCCAAGGAATGGTTGGTGAGTTTGAACTACCAGTCTTCTGGTTAGCAGTCATTAAATGCCTTAGGCACTACACCACCAGAGCTCCCCATATTATATAATGTGAATATTTCTTTTCATTTAAAAAAATAAAAAAGTTTTTCTTAATCTCTCATAGGTGGGAGGTTGGCATCAGAATTTGCTGAGAGTTAGAAGGCACCTCAGCATTTATTGAGCTCTTACTGTATAGCAGATACAGTGCAAGGAAAGCGATTTGTGTGAATTATCTCATTAGTCCTTATGGGAGGAGAGGAGGTAATTATGAATGCTGATGAATGCTGTGTCCTCAAGTTCAGAAAGTGAATTGTGATCAAGATCACCAGTTAGTAGGTGGCAGAGACAAAGTCAAGCCCAGGCTCTATGGCTCAGTTCCCCTCATAGCACATTAACTACTTGCCTCCATAAAACAGAAGCCTTTCTCAGTTCAAAGGCTTGGGAAAGCAGGAAGCATTCAAGGTAGTGTGACTCGGAATACAGTGGTGAGTCAACCCACCCCTGAAAGCCACAGCACCAAATTGCTTTCAAAATAGCCTTTGAAGCACTTCAAAAATGTCAGATCTTACTCATAGCGACCCTCCTTGGGTTTCCAAGGTGGTATCATTATGGAAGAGATCGCCCAATCTTCCTTCTGAGGAGTGGCTGGTGGATTTGAACCACCAGCTTTCTGGTTAGCAGTCAAATGTCTCAGGCACTATGCCATCAGAAAAAAACAAACCAGACTCACTGCCGTGCAGTCGAATCTGACTCAAAGTGACCCCTCCTTGGGTTTCTGACACAGTATCACTACAGAAGTCGGTTGCCCAATCTTCCTTCCAAGGAATGGTTTGTGGGTGTGAACTACCAGCCTTCTGGTTAGCAGTCAAATGCCTTAGGCACTATGCTACTAGAGCTCCCTAAAAATATTGCATGTTTTTGTTGTTGTTGTTATGTGCCGTCGAGTCGGCCCTGACTCATAGCGACCCCTCCTTGGGTTTCCGAGGCAGTATCACTACGGAAGTAGGATTGCCCAACCTTCCTTCCAAGGAGT
>NW_006922976.1:64310-65097 GCF_000298275.1 Orycteropus afer afer | reverse complement strand
GCAGAGACAGGGAAGAGAGAAAAGGCTGAAAACTAGAGCCTGGAAAGGGAAGGATAAAGAATAATACTAAAAAGGACAATAATAATAATAATTTTAAACAGACAAAAACAAATAAACAAAAAAAAAAAATCTGGGCATGGTGGGGCAGGGCACCCGGGCTCCGTCCGAGAGCACACAGACTGTGATGGAATTCCTGCCGGTCCAGAAGGCGGGTAGGAGTGAGGGGTGGCCACACCTCTGTTCACCAAGAGGTTGTAGGGTATAAGAGTAACCAGGGGAATTTTGCACCTTTCCCATTGTTGGCGTCTGGAATATCCTTGTGGTTCCCAGCAAGTGGAGCCTATTCTTAAGTCCCTGGAATCCGGGAGAATGCTGTTGCTTTAAATATCCAAAATGGTTGAACTGTTTGTAAACATTCAAAATGGCTGCACCCTTCAGACAAGCAAAAGTCCACAGCTCAGCCCAAATTTCTCTTCACTGCTTCCTCTTTTATTCACCAGCCACCAGTGCAGTCTTCTGTGCAGTCCTTGTCTAGCAGGGCTGATTTTTAGATTAATTCTTAGGTCCTAACACCACTCAGCAATATCCAAGCTGTCTGGGCTGTGAGGATCGCTGCCAGACTGGAACTCCATATGTCTCCTCTTTTGGTGTTTTTATGAAAATTCTTCTACTAGTTGGAGTTTAGTCCACTTCAATATCCTTCCTTTCAAAGCTCAGGGCTCCAGGATTATCTTCTGTGTCTGTGTTGATGGGTTCCCCTTTTCTTTGTTGAAGAGGGTCTGTGCAG
>NW_006922976.1:58152-63660 GCF_000298275.1 Orycteropus afer afer | reverse complement strand
ATTATATTCAGGTTAAAGATTTTTGGCAGCTCTACAACGAAGATGTCGTGGCTTTCTTAGTGATCCCATTTGTGTGGCATATGAACTCATTTTGTCCCATCATCCGTGATATTGTTTGATCACCTGAGTAAGTTAGTGTCCATCAGATTTCTCCTTTGTACGGCACATTTTCCTCTGTAATTTATAAATAACCTGTGCTGTAATTCTTATGAGACTAGGAAGTTTCCTATTCTCCAACAGTCTTTGATCCAATGGTTTAGTCATTGATAATTCTTGATTGAACTATTACTAGGGTGGTTTTAAATGGTGATTTTCTATTTTGAACATTCCCTCTATATTTATTAGCTGCATTTATTAGCTAGTAAAGAAGAGTTTTCACTCCTCCTTTTTAATTACCTGAAGTCCCTGGGTGATACAAAGGTTAATGATCTCAGCTGCTAACAGAAAGGTTGGAGGTTCAAGTCCACCCAGAGGCTCCTCAGAAGAAAGGTCTGGTGATCTGTTTCCATTAAAAAACCCTACAGAGCACAGTTCTACTTTGACACACACAAGGTCATCATAAACTGGAAGCAACTCAATGACAACTAGATATATCTAGGTATCTCTAATTTAGAAGCACTGTGGGACTTGTGGATTCTTTATTGACTCACTTCTCTTATTCTATCTTGCATGCTCATGCAACACTCTGTCATGCTCTCTCTTGCTTATATATTCTCCTTCTTGTGTATTCTCTCATACATGAAATAGTTGATTAAGTCAGCAAGGTCATGTGGAATCAAAAAGTAACAGCAAGAGCAGAAGGCGTATGGAGAAGAAAAGTCAGGTCATCTGTATAGGTAAGAGACCACCCATGGGAAAAACAAGATTTGAGCAGAGTTCTCTGAGATGAACAGAATTGAGGAAAAGTTGAAGCAGCAAAGGAAGGCATGGGCATAGCACTTGCAAAGATTTAAAGTAAGGAATAGCCTACATGAAGAATGGCCCTTTTGAAATAGAGAACGGGATTTGGAGAAGAGAAAGCTGGAGAGTGGGCAGCATCCTAAATGCCATGACGGACAGCTTTTCTTGGAAAGAGGACATAGGTGATAGTACAGGAATGGAAAAAAAAAAATGGGGAGAAAAATTTATACTTTATGGAATGTAACTAAGCAAAAGTTTGGCAGGAGGTAGCAGGAGGATTCTGGAAAGGGTATCAGGTGGCAAGGTTAAAGTTCAGTTGGGCACACAATAGCCTGAAGAAATTATTGGTGGTGGAGATGGAAGGGAAGGCAGAAAAGTGCAAAGGACAATATGGTTACCAATTAATTGGATATGAGGAATGAAGGGAGAGAGGAGATTCAAGATGACATCAAGAGACCAACAGAGAGGGAAGTGGAAGGACAGTTAATCTTGAGTGTTTTACTCATATATATATTCCCATGTCCAGTGTAAAGTTATGTAAAGTAAGGACTTATGGTTGGACCCATCTATAGTAGAAGAAGTTAGAGCAGGAGTTTCAAATGTTAATGTGTATAGGAATCACCCAGAGATCTTGTTAAATTGCAGATTCTGATTCTGTTGGTTTGGAACAGAACCTGGGATTCTGCATTTCAAATTAGCTCCTAGGTGATACCAAAGCTGTTGGTTCCTTTACCATTCTTTTGCATAGCAAGAGATTAGGGGATTTCTATGCAGACAAGTCAGACCAGAGCCCCATGATTGTGAAAGAGTAACAGAAAGTAAATAGTTCCTTTCTCATCCTCAGGGATAATCTTCATGCCAGGAACCACCCAGATGACAGCCAGGGACATTCTCTATCGGCTACAAATATCTCAAGCTAAAGGCATCGTGACCACAGATACTCTTGCCCCTGAGGTGGACTCTGTGGCTTCTGAGTGCCCCTCTCTGAAAACTAAGCTCCTAGTGTCTAACCACCACCGTGAAGGGTGGCTGGACTTCCGGTCACTGATCGAGTGAGTTTCTGGTTCCTTAATGATTGTACTTTCTGCAGAATGGTGGAAGAAGACACCTACTCCATGAGCTGGGAAGCTGAACAGGTTGGAAGCTGGATTTGAATTCTGGCTCTGCCACTTCCTAGTGCTATCTTCTCAGGCAAATTATCTAACCTCTCTGAGCTTTGGTTTTCTCATCTGCAAAATGGGAATAAGAGCAGTAACCATCTCTTAGGGTTGCTCTGAAGATTAAATAAGTTCATAATCATAAATCACTTAGACAATTTCCTGGGACATAGTAAGTGTTACTTCAGTGTTTGTTAGTTTTTTTAAATCACTGTATTTCCCCCATTTTTAAAGTGAAGAAATGGCGGTCCTCTTGTCCAAATTACCCACGTAGTCGGTATGACACCTAAAACCAATATATTTATTTTGTGTTGCAAACCTCTAGTTTCCTGACTCAAAGCCTCATATTCTTTCCTTTGTTTCTCCAGAGGATGGAAAAACAGCAAATGTGACTGTTCTCCTTCTGTCTTAAATCTCTTTGCAGATCAGCTTCCCCAGACCACACTTGCATTAAGTCAAAGACCATGGAACCAATGGTCATCTTCTTCACCAGTGGGACCACAGGCTTCCCCAAGATGGCAAAACACAACCACGGACTTGCCTTACGATCCTCCTTCCCTTCATGGTAGGAAAGAGGACATCAACTTAGAGGCTAGGTCACAGATCTGGGGTGGTATGTGTGTGCATGTGTGTGGTGTGTGTTTATGTGTGGAGAGGGTAGGTATGTGTATGTGGAGGATGTGTGGGGTGCGGTGGGTGAAGAATGTGTGGTGTGTGTGTGTGGCTGTGTGTTTTGTTTGGTTCTGACCTCTGAGGGTCTCAGAGGTGAGAGCTGGGGAATTCTAGGTGTTTGCTGACAAACACTTGAAAGTCTTGGAACAACACAGGAGTCACGTTTGTGTCTCAGCACTTTCACAGGATGTGTGGGGACAAATGGGGCTGGAGAAAGCAGGAATTCTCCAAATCACACAATTAACAAATCTTTGTTTCCTTGTAAGTACCTCCAGGGTTTGGTGGGGAAAGAGCGTTTCTGGCAATATAGCCTGAGTGACAGGTCCTCTCCTCTCCTCCATTATGGGCAAGTCAGAGATAGGGCTGCAAATACTAAACTTCTTGGAAGACATACCTGGAGCCAGTCACGCCATAAGCCACTGCCCCTAAAATAAATGAAGCAATACAGAGAAGCTGAAGCACTCACCTGAGGATTCATCCTTTAATGAACTCTCAATAGAATCTCTTCTTCCCTCCTTCTGCCTTCAAACTGGCAATACTCAGACTAGACTTAATTCTATCTATTTTCTAAATTATTAAACCAGAACAGGGTCAGCAGAGGCTTCTTGTGGGCAGTGGGCTTTTGAGCTAATTGATGGAGCTCAGCAATACCTGACGTTGCCATGAATGGGAATTAGTTCCATGACAACTGTTTTATGGTTTAAGTAGCAAAAACCCAGGAAGAATGGGAAATGAGATGAATGGAGAGATTTCCATGCAGTGGGATTAATATGTGCAAAGGCAAATAGATGTAAAATGTAGTATTCCAAGAATTTTGAAGATTTGAGGATAACTGGTACTTATTGGCTGGTGAAGGACCCATAGGAAGAACCAGAAAAATATACAAAGGCCAGATCATGCAGGGCCCTGTGGGCTATGGAGTTAGGACCTTTTTGGAAAACCATGGGGAGGTAGTGAGAGCTTGTATTTTTAAAAGATGGCTGTGGCTGCAGGACAGAGAATGAGTTGGAGAAAGAGAGAATGGAGTCTGGGGGACCAGTTAGAATAACCCATGTGCAAGATGGTGGTGGCCTGGACCAGGTAACATAGAGATGAAAGATTGAGACTTGAGATCTCAGGAGACAGAGTAGACAGGAGCTTCTGGCTAGATGCGGGAGGTAAGAAAGAAGAGAGTGTCATGGTTGACTCCCAGGTTCCTAGCTTGAACAGTTTCATGGATGATGAGGACATTCATTGAAACACAGAGAACACCGGAGGAGACTCAGTTCAAGGAAGGCAGGAGATGATTTGCTGGCTTCGAGATGCCTGAGACACATCTCAGAGGACACAGTCCATCCAGTGGGTAGTTGAGGGAGGTAGTGAAGCTCAGAAGGAAGGTCTCCCCCCATAACTTGTGATTTCCTATAAATGTGCCACAAATTCTAAAAGGGATATGTTGAGGGAATGCAGATGACTCTTCAAAGTTCCTTCCTGCTAACAGAAGCTTCTCAAAGCCATAGACAGCAAGGGGGAAAGTTGTGTTTCCTCAAGGAACTATAACCAGAGCCCCTCAAAAGGCACTAAAATTGGGATGAAGAATAAAAAATCTAACACACACAACTTTCCAATTATGCATAGATTATTGCCCTTGGGATAATTGCTTCCACTCCCTTGTCAAGATAGTGTATTATTAGGGTTATCTGTCCATTGAAAATGACAGAAAAGGCAACATAAACCTCTGTGAGCCAAAGAGAGAATAAAAGAATTTATCAGTTCACAAAACAGAGAAGTCCAGAGTTTGGCTTCAGACATATCTGGATAGCCTCCAAGTCACATTTTCTTTTCTCCTTCTCTCAGCTCTTCCGCTATATTGACTCTGTTTTCAGAAAGGCTCATCCCTTACTGTCTGTCAATAGCTGGTGGCATCACCTGGGACTATATCTGTAACAGATTCAAATTCAGCAAAAGACCAACAGACTGGGGCCCAGCTTTACCAGCAACAACCTTAAGGATCATCTGGTTGTACCAGTTTAAGTTGCATGGGACCAAGGAAATAGACTCATTAATTAGCAGCACATCTTTGGGAACTAGGGGAGCGGGGTGGATCTGCAGCTCACATGAACTGGAGTGAGAGGGGTGGGTCCCTACCTGAAAAACAGAAGTGGGCCCCTGATCACACAGTTGAGATGACTGTATTTTGGAGCTAGCAGGAAATGGCTACAACTGAAATCATCCGATATCATCTGGTGCCTGTCGGACACAGGCTGGATTTTGGCTGCAATAGGGGCCCTGTTTGAACCATGGACAGCAGGGACTACAATTTTCATCCATCACCTGCCCCAGTTTGACCCCAAGGTCATTGTACAGGTAAGAAGAATAACCTTTCAGTATCAACAAACTCTTGGAAACCAATCCAATGTTTCAAGGCCAAAAGCTGGACTTTCCTTGCAAATATTTTATTGAGCAAAGAAGCCCATTAGCATTATGCAATCCTGGTATTTACTGGGTTTCTCAAAGTGCAGAGCATTGAATCATAATCACTGTATCATAATGACATCAAGATATAACCTTGATGAAAATGTGTATTTCTGGGACCTTCCCAGACCTATGACTTAGACTTTGTGGACATAGGCCCTAAAAATCAAAATCAAACCCACTCCCATAGAGCAAATTCCAACTCATGTTGTGTTGTTGTTATTTGCCATCAGTCGGCCTTGACTCATAGCGACCCCTCCTTGGGTCTCCAAAGCAGTATCACTACAGAAGTATACCGACCCCAAAGGACAGAGTAGAACTGCTC
>NW_006922976.1:55305-57137 GCF_000298275.1 Orycteropus afer afer | reverse complement strand
ATTGAGTCGGCCCGACTCATAGCAACCCCTCCTTGGGTTTCCAAGGCAGTATCACTACGGAAGTAGATTGCCCAACCTTCTTTCCGAGGAGTGGCTGGTGGGTTTGAACCGCCAGGCTTCTAGTTAGCAGTCAAGTGCCTTAGGCACTATGCCACCAGAGGTAAAGTAGGATCAGCAAAGAAGAGGAAGACCCTCAGTGAGATAGATTGACGCAAGGGCTGCAACAATGGGCTCAAATATAGCCACATTCATGAGTATAGTAGAGGATCAGGTAGTGTTTCACTCCGGTATACACAGGGTCACTGTATGATGGAACCAACTGGGCAGCACTTAACATCTAAACTAAAACTTCTGCGTGAGCAGGAAAAACATTTGTGCATACTAAATGAGGTCAAAGGACACAAATTTCAACCAGGGTTAGGGCCTCCCTCCCTGAAGTGGAATCTTCCAAGCTTATTTAAGGTTTTAATTTTTTTAAAAGCCTCTTAAATTCTTAAAATCCAGCAAGTCTGAAGAATGAAACAAACTCAACAGCCTTAAAGCTGCACAAAAGATAATGACTCCATGCTTCCCCCTTTCACCGAGTCTAATTCTCCTTCATGGTATGTTGTTGTTGGGTGCAGTGAGTTGATTCCAACCCCAACCCCAAGTGGCAGAATGGAGCTGCCCATAGAGTTTCCTAGGCTGGTGGTGCAGTGGTTAAGTGCTTGGCTGCTAACTGAAATGTTGGCAGTTTGAACTCACCAATTGCTGTGTGCAAGAATGATGTACTGGCTGCTACAGAGATTACAGCCTTGGAGCTCCCATTGGGCAGTTCTACTCTGTCCTGTAGAGTTGCTATGAATTGGAGTCAGCTGGACAGCAAGGAGTTCAGGGTTTTTGGAATCTTTACAGAATCAGATGCCGTCTTTTCTCTCTCAGAGCCTCCGGGTGGGTTCAAATTGCATACCTTTTGGTTAGTAGTCAAGCACTTACCCGTGGTGCTGCCGGGGTTCATTCTCCACTATACAGGGTGTCCCAAAGGCTTAGAATAGTTTTAGGACTAAATAACTTCAAAAGTATTAATGCTACCAATTTACAAAACAAAAATAGTATTGGAAAGTTTAATTATTTAGATTTATTTTCCATATATTGCTTTTGTGAAGTTTGAATAATGACATTTATATTTTAATTTATTGCTTCAGTTCCTCTGATTGAAGAACAACAGAAAAACAAGTTAATTAAGAATTTTCTATTCAAAATTCAGAAAACAGTATTTCCTCCATGTTCTCTCTGCCCACCCACTCAGATTAGTCCTTCCTGGCAAATCTGCTAAAAGAGTTTCCTGCTCCGTCTTCCCACCATCAAAAGCCACAGAGCACCCAGTAAATAAATCAACAAATAATCATTGTCATCTAGTGGATTCTAACTCATTGAGACCCTGTAGGAAAGAGCAGAGCTACCCCATAGAGTTTCCAGGCCGTAAATCATACAAAATCCAACTACCACATCGTTCTCCTGCAGAGTGGCTGGTGGCTTCCAGTGCAGCCGAGCATTTAACCACTGCATCACCATGGCTCAGAATTACAACTTAAACTGTTATCATCAGTCAATATTTGCTTAGTACCTATTAAGTACCAGGTTGTAAGAAAGACGCTTGACATGTATTATCTTGAATCTTTACATATGAGTGGTGGTCCCTTGGGTGCAAGTAACAGAAACCTACTTCAAAGTAGCTTAATAGAAAAGGAAATGTTCAGGGGAGGAGGGTATAATGTGAGTATTTCAAGAAACTGGAGGGAAGAAAGGAGGGTTAGACCTTCGAAAGGTTAGCAGTACAAACACATCAGCCA
>NW_006922976.1:53798-55030 GCF_000298275.1 Orycteropus afer afer | reverse complement strand
TAGGTTGCTAAAGTGTGAACCACTCAGTGCATGTAGTTTGGGGTTTTTTATAAAGGAGGAAGAGCAGCTGAGCCTACAAGGGTCTCTGGAAGAGGAAGCAAAGTGATACCAAGAATCAAGGCACTGTCTGGGACTCATCTCTGCTTTTCTGAGTATATTGCTCCATCTTTCTGTTTGCAAACCTGCTTTGGTTCTTCACATGCACAGAGTCCAATAAGGCAACCAAACCAACTATAGGTTTACATTTCTCCTTTCCATAGGACCAGTCCAGACCAACGAGAGCATGAGTAGCCCAGCCTGAGTCAGCTGTCCATCACCAATCCAACTCTCTATCCCCAGGGAAAGGAGGGTATAGACACAAACATGGCTGGCATGAGGGTTGGAGTGAGGACATGGCAAGGAACCCTTTGCAGTGGCAGCAGTGGACCTAGGGTTGAGGGTAGAAGAAAATAAAAAAGGAACAAAACCCAGAGACAAACAGCTGATTGGATCCTGAGAGAGAGGCACATTTCCCCAAAGTGCCTTTCATGTCTCATCATGGTCCTACAAGCAGTGGATAGTCCCATTTGATAGACGTTGAAATAGAGTCACGGGGAAATTATATAACAGAGTCAGGATTTACCTTCTGGCAAGGAAGACCCCAAAACCCACATGCTCTTGTCTTTATTGTTTCTCACTCTCTTAGTATATTTCCACCCTGATCTGAAAACCTGAAAGCATCCCAAACCAAGAAAAAAAAAGAAAAAACTCATTACGATCAAGTTGATTCTTACTCATTGCAACCACCATTGGATTTCCAAGGCTGTAAATCTTTACAGAAGCAGACTGTCTCATCTTTCCTCCTTGAAGCAGCTGGTGGGTCCTAACCACCAACTTTTTGGTTAATAGCAAAATGCCTCAGCCTCTATACTACCAGAGCTCCTTGAAAGCATTCCACTTCTAGCCCAATATAGGTGAAGGACATTTTAGAATCTACCTAATGTGGCTCTAACCAGCCCTATCCTTCTGACATGTATTTCTTGCTCCTTCCCTACATATCTAAATAAACCACGTTACTTGCCTATGTAGACATACCTTGCTTTATTGCACTTCACTTTGTTGTGATTCCTGGACACTGTTTTTTTGTTTGTTTGTTTGTTTGTTTTGCTTTTTTATTTATTTATTTTTATTGTGATTTGGATGAAAATTTACAGAGCAAATACGCTTTCCATACAGCAGATCACATACACTTT
>NW_006922976.1:44305-52878 GCF_000298275.1 Orycteropus afer afer | reverse complement strand
GGATACTGTGTTTTTGACACATTGAAATTTTGTGGCAATCTTCCACAGAGCAAGTCTATCAACACCATTTTCAAACAGCATGTGCTCACTTCATGTCTCTTTGTCACATGTTGGTAATTTTAATATTTCAAACTTTTTCATGATGCTATTGCACACTTAATAAACTATAATATAGTGTAAACATAACTTTTATATGCACTCAGAACAAAAACAAAAAAACAAAACTCACTGCCATCAAGTCGATTCCAACTCATAGCGACTTCTGCTGGGTTTCCGAGGCAGTAAATCTTTACTAAATTGCCCCATCCTCCTTCCGTGGAACAGCTGGTGGGTTTGAACCACCAACTGTCTGGTTAGCAGTCAAATGCCTTAGGCACTACGCCACCACAGGTCCTTTTATATGCACTAGAAAACAAAAAAAATTGTGTGACTTACTTTATTCCAATATTCACTTTATCATGGAGGTCTGGAACCAAATCCACAATATCTCCAAATCATGTCTGTAGTTAAGTATTTGTTTCTTCAGCTCTTGAGGCATTGTTCCTGCTGTTTCATCTGTCTTTAAGGTCTTCCCCTGCTTCTCTGCCTGCAGACATCTCTCCATTTGTGAATGCCCCTCATCCATCAATCCATTTACTATCCTTTTAAAGTCCTTGAGTGGTGAAAATAGTTCATCTACTCAGCTACTAACTGAAAGACTGAGTCCACCCAGAGGTGCCCAGAAGAAAGGCCTGGTGATCTCCTTCCAAAAAGTCAGCAATTAAAATCATCACTGACACATATTGGTGATGGTTGCACAACACAATTGATGTCACTGGTGCCACCGAATAGTGCAAGTGAAAATGTTGAATTGCAAATGTTGCGTTATCTATATTTTTGCAAAAACAAACAAAAAACCCTAGTGAGCACAGTTCTACTCAGACACACATGGGGTCATCATGAGTTGGAGTTGACTCAACAACAATTATTTTTATTTCTTCATAGAACAGTTTTCAAATCTCTCTCATGATACCTACCAAATTCTGCTTGATCATTTGAGTCCTATCTAATCTCCTCTATTAGGACCTACTCTCCCTAAGAATTGGTGATTTATCTTACACTTCTTGCTTTCCCCAGCAGTACCTGACCCAATACCGTGTACAAAATTCATGCTTAATATACACATTGAAAAAAATCTATAAATAAATAAATGAGCTTTCCTAGAGGGGAGGTGAGAACTGAAATGCTAATAATTGGCTGAGAGTTTTGATCTTAATTGCAAAAATTCAATTCCTGCTCTTCTCATTTTTCAGACGCTCTTCAAATACCCAATCACCCAATGCCTTGGTGCACCATCCATTTATCGGATGATTTTGCAGCAGAATTTCACCAGGTATGGTCGAAGTGGCTGGTAATAGCAATCTCTGGGGAAGATTTTAAGTAATCTGAGGCATTATGATCTGACTGTTTTCTCCTCTGATTCTTTGAGGGTAATTTGTCCATGTGTGCCTTTATGTGTGTATGTGTGTGTGTTAAGTGGCAGCAGTGACAATTATCAGCCAGTTTAATTAGTTCATTAAAGCAGGACCCAGAAAACCCAGAGAAGCACTTAGTGAGCCTTGAATCATTGTGGTGTTTATTCTTCTAAAAGTATTTTATTGTGAAATCACAGACATAGAGAAAAATGCATAAAAGATAAATGTACAGATTAATGAATTGTTGAAAAACACCTGAGTAACCACCTACCCAAGTGACAAAAATTAAATACTGCCAGTACACCAGAGACCTCCATATGTCTCTCCCCTAAAGGAAACCACAGTATTTATTTTTACAGGGTTCACTTCCTTCTTTTCATTTATAATTTACTTCTTAATGAAATTCCTAAACACATAATTCATATGTACCTGCTTTGAAATTTATATATGTGTCATACAATATTCTGTTACATATGACTTCTTTTGTTCAATGTTTCTAACATGTATCAATGTTGTTAAATATGGCTGTAGTTAGTTTATTTTTCATTGCTGCATAATACTCCATTTTATAAAACTACCATTATTTTTGGGAGCTCTGGTAGCATAGTGCCTAAGGCACCTGACTGCTAACCATAATGCTGGTGGTTCAAACCCACCAGCCACTCCTTGGAAGGAAGATAGGGCAATCTAGTTCCATAGTGATACTGCCTCAGAAACTCAAGGAGGGGTCGCTATGAGTCAGGTCCGACTCAAGAGCACATAACAACAACACCAACAACAACAAACACTATTTTTAAAATCAATTCTACCATTGACATTTTGGTAGTTTCCACTTTGGTCTATTGATGCATAATGTTGCATTTGATTCATGTTTTTTTCTTTTAACTTTTTAGTGTGAGTTCAGTGAAAGGTTACAGAACAAGTTGGTTTTCCATTCAAAAATTCATACGTATTTTGTTTGGTGACATTGATTGTGATTCCATAATGTAACAGCACTCTTCCCATTTCCTCCCTGTGTTTCCCATTTCTGTTTGTTTTTCTTTCCTATCCCTTCCTGCCTTCTTAGCTTTATCCTTGGACAAATGCTGCTCTTTGGATCTTCTACAGTTAATTGTTCTAGGTGCATACCTCTCTGGTGTTACTGTTCACTTTATATGCCTGTCTATTGTTTGGCTGAAAGTTGAGCCATGGGGACAAGTTCAGTTTCAGGCTTTAAGGTGGACTAAGGGCCATATTCTCAGGGTTTCCACCAGTAAGCCTGGTCTTGTGTATAATAATGAGTTTTGTTCCACATATTTCTACCACTCTATACAGGACCTCCTATTGTGAACACTTTCAGACTTGTCAGCAATGGTAGCTAGGCACCATTTGGTGGGGTGATAGGTGGCAGATGTGGGAGATGTGGCTGGCTAGTGGGGAAACATTGTCCACCTCCTGCCAGATGGAACAAAAGGAATGAGAAAGAAAAAAATGAATAAAAGTAAGAGGAAATGAAAAGGGAATAAATAAATAATAAGAAAGAAGTGGAAAAACAGAAAGAAAGGAAAAAAAAAAAAAGAGTGGTACAGCAACATTTGCATGTACCTCTATGACAATAAGCACAAAGCACACTATCCGTGAGGATGCCACAATGGTGATGTGTGACTGACATGAGCATGTGCTTTGATCACCAAAGAAACAGTAGTGGCAGACACATTGCATGCATTCCATTGAAGCCCATGTTCCCACCCACAAAGGCTGAAGAAGCCCAGCATGTGGTCTGTGTGCACACATGTCCCCAACCATGACGGCAGCATTGCCCAGAGCAAGATCCACTTGTGCGCATGCTCCCAACCATGGACGTTGCAGAAGCCTGGTGTGCAGTTCACCCATATCAGCACCTCTGACCAAATAGGCAGTGAGGTCCTTGCATGCAGTCCGTACACGTGCATCCTTGACAATGGTGGTGGCTGGTGCTCGGCTCATGGTCTGTGTGTGTGTGCGTGTGTGTGTGTGTGTGTGCACTCAACATCACAGGCTGCAAGTGGGTGACACACAGTCTGTGAGAGCATGCCTTGTCAACCACACAGGCACCAGGTGTATGGTGCATATTTCATAGGTTCTCAGCATAGTCTACTGGGGGTGCAGTTCAGGGCAAAGGAATGGGGAGAGGTAGTCCAAGTGAACTGGGTGGATAAGGAGTGTCAGGAAGGTGTCACTAGCCACTCTGTTGTTGGCAGTGGAAGGGCCTCACCTCTGGTCACTGGGAAGACGTTGGGGGGAAGGCGGAAGAGGGCACTTTTTCAGTCACTGTTCACTGGTGTAGGCTAGCTGCACTCTTGGGTGAGCGCACTCAATTATCTGATTCCCGCTCCAGCTCAATCAAGGTGACAGGCACTCCCCAGAGTCCAGAGTCTCCAGTCATCACCTCACAGGCCTTCCCTTCCATGTGGTTCCCCAAACCAAATGATTAGGGACCACTAATGATGAGGTTTTATCCTTACTTACAGGCTCCCTCCCTGCTCTGTGGTCACCTGTGAACTCACTGGAGTTCTTGCCCACTTCCCCGCACCTTCTTTTCTCAGCTCTAGCTCATGTTCTCATCTTGCTTCATTCTGTATTTGTTTACACTGTACCTCTGTCTCATTGGGGATTCCATGAAGCTGGCTTCTCCTCACCTGTGTATGTAGTAACCTTCTGTGTCTCAAAATAGCCACGATGTTTTAGGACCCTGCTCCATCTCTCTCCTTGATTGCTGTTTTCTTTTTCCACTCAGTGTTCAATTTAATTCTTCATCCTTTCATTTGATGCTCAGAGTTCCAGTATTACCATCTTTGTCTGTTTCACTTGGTTTCTTAGGTCTTTTTTGTTTAAGGACTGTTTTTGTCACACCAAAATTTATCTTGTCTCCTTCCCCTGTGTTGAACTCTTGTACATATAACCTGGTACAAATAAGCAGGTGTTTCCCTAGTGGTTTTCTAATAGAGGAATTGTGAGGTCATATCAACACTACATGCTATCACATATTCTCCAAAGTATTACATTTATATTTGATTTATGCTCCCATTAGCAGGTTAGGAAAATTCCTAGTATATTACATCCTTGCCAACATTTGCTAATGTCAGTTTTTAATTTTTAATGATCTATAATCTGGAAGGTATGTAGTGTGATTTTATTATCGCTTGATTTTGGGATTTCCCTGTGTTTGAATGTTCATTCGTAGCCAAATTGAAAACTGCTCTTTGATTCTCATGGACATTTATATATCTTTTAGAGATTCTGAAATTGTAATGGCTGAAATTGAACTTCAAAAATCAAAGCTAATGTTATTTAGGATGTGAGCCTTAAAATATCAAGTCTAATGATGACTTTTATGAAACTTGCTTGCATTCATGGAACCTCAGTCTGGCTGATTTCTGTTTCCATGTGTATTTCAAAGTTAATATTACAGCTGCTTTTTGGCATTTGTCCAAACACAACAAAATTCAATCAGGACATGTGCGTGACTAATGATTACCCAAGATGCTGACCAATTTATCCACTTAAGTAAAGCTAGAATAAGGAGGACGACATCTTATATAAATATCAAATCAATTCCATTTATCACACAAACTGAATGAGATCAATTCAGTTCCAACTCTATTGTGTTCTTCTCTGCTCCACTTCTGTTTTGGCATAGTTGCACGTGAAGCACTTCTTTCCTCTGACCTTAACCATGTGGAATGAAGTCAGAGCTCACAAGTTAAAAGACACAATCCTCCAGACTTCCATGTCTGCCCACAACCTCAGAAAGCAGTCACAGCTTGAAGTCCCCACAAAACCATCACCTCTGACCTGCTATATATCCCAGGGTTCCTTCTGCACCCTAAACACATCAGCCATAAGCTCAGGGGTCCCAAGCCCCCACTCCAATTCTGACTTGCTGGCTTTCACTACACCCTTGGGTTCAATAATTTGCTAGAACAACTTATAGAACTCAAGGCAAGTGCTATACTTATGATTACAGTTTTATTATAGCAAAAAGGATACAAATGAATAGATGCATAGAGGTCTGGGAGGATTTCCAACACAGAGCCTCTGTGTCCTAAATAGGGATGTGCTAACCTCCCATGCACATTGATGTCTATCACCAACCAGGAGGGCAAGGGAACTTCAATATCTACAGCTTTCATTAGGGGTCTCGTTATGTAATCCAAACTCAAGCCTCGCTTCTCTGAGGTTAATCCATATCTTGAGGTTTATATCACTCCACGAGGTGGGTCTTCCTGGCATAGTCAGCCCCAGCCCAACAGGTGTAATTAACCTTTCAGTAAGGTCATCAAAAACACTTCCCTCATCAAAGGTTCATATTGGGAAAATATAAGATTTTGAAGGTTATCTCTCAGGAAGCAAGGACAAAGACCAAATTCTTTGGGTAAAGTTAACTTCTTTACTCCACACACCATAGATTAAACTAGCCCTCCTGTTCCTCACTCTTGACTCTGTATGTACCACATGGAAGTGAGAAAGGTGAAAAGGTGATCCAGATGCCTGCTATCTTCCTTTCCTCAAGATCTGGCCTGCCTCAGCCCCATACTAGCTGCTACTCAATGATTTCCTCATTTTCTTCAGAGAATCCAATTATTATTTTGTGATTGTTTTTGTATACTGTATGGAAGATTCTTGGGAAAAAATGAGGAAAAGGCTTACATAACATGATGACCTAGCGCACTACTGCAAATGCTCATTTCCAACACTCCTTTTCTTCCTCTCAATGCTCCTACCAGTGACCCTTCTCCACCATTTCTTCCACTCAGTCCAGTCCTCCCTTACATCTTGAGCAATTCATGTCCAAGCCCTAACTCTCACATCCCACTCAGGAATACAAAATCCCTTCAGTTAACATACCACTGTATCAGCCAAGCTTCTCCAGAAAAACACAACCAGGAACAATCAGCATGTTACTATAAAAAGATTTATTTAAGGATTAGCTATTGCTATGATGGGAATGACAAGTCTGATACCTGTAGGGCAGACCAGCAAGCTGGAAATTCTGCAAGAGTTGATGCTGACATTGTGTTCTTGAGTCCATAACCTGTAGGGCAAGCCATCGGAGTGGGCAAGAGTTTGCACTGCAGTCTTGAGGAAGAAGTTCTTCTCTGAGAATCCCTCAGTTTTTTCTCTTAATGACTTCAAATACTTACATGTGGCCCATCCACATTATCAAAGTCAGTCTACTTAAAGTCAAGTGATTGCTAATGTTAACCACACTGACAAAATACTATAGCCTAGCCTCAAGTCTAACCTAAAGACTGGCACTTTGAACCCAACCAGCAGCACCACAGAAGAAAGGACTGGTGATCTGCTTTCTGTAAAGATTACAGGCAAGAAAACCCTATGGATCAATTTTATACCATAAAACATGGGGTCACCATGAGTCAGAATTGATTCCATGGCCGTGAGCTGTGAGTGATAACCTAGCCAAGTGGCCATGAGACTAACCATCATACGTATCTTCCATGTTGTTGTTGTTGTTATGTGCCATCGAGTTGGCTCCGACTCATAGCGACCCCTCCTTGGGTTTCCGAGGCAGTATCACTACGGAAGTAGGATTGCCCAACCTTCCTTCCGAGGAGTGGCTGGTGGGTTTGAACCGCCAGCCTTCTGGTTAGCAGTCAAGTGCTTTAGCCACTATACTACCAGAGATGGTAGTATAGTTCTGTTATCATTCTAACATGTCTTGACAGTCTATCCCTCACCCACTCGACACTGACAGAGATGAGTAAGAAAGTGAGGAAAAAAGGAGGAAGTGGGAGGGGAGCTGTTGCATTGGGGTAAATTGTCATGAGACAATGTGTGTGTGAACTGCTGTATGGAAAGTGAATTTGCTCTGTAAACTTTCACCCAAATCACAATTTAAAAAAAAAAAAAAGTGAGGAAGAAGAGGATGAATAATCAAGATGACAAAACTCTGTTTGCTCTTGATGCAATTGGGCCTGGGGCAGAACTCCCAAGGCCTTACCGGAAATACAGTGACTCCTTGCTTTCCCCTAAGTCTCAGGTTCCCAACCCTGGAGCACTGCTGTACTGGCGGAGAGGCTTTGCTGCCTGAAGAGCTAGAGAAGTGGAGAAAACAGACAGGCATTTCGCTCCATGAAATCTACGGACAGTCAGAAACTGTAAGTGGACAGGCACATCTGGGCCAGTCTGGATATGCTCAGCCATTGAGCCCAGCAGGTGAGCTCAGTCAGGCCACAAGCGCGTGCAACATTACCAGAAGCATATGGAAGGCTCAAAGTGTTCTAGGCTGATATGACCAAAATCAATTTGTAGAAAGGTAATAAACAACTCATCAATGTAGCAAGGAACCAATGTGCTGAAAATTATTAGACAAAAACTTTAAAAGGGGTCTGAGGACATTTTGCCATTGTTCCTGTGAACATTATCTCAGGGGAACCCAAGAATGGTGGTGGGATAGGAGGCTCCCTCCAGCAACATGTCCATCACCAACAAGTTCTGCCCACTCCACCATCCCTTCTCAGGGTGGCAACCACAGAGGCAGTGTGGGAGGGGACTCCAGAAGTTCATTTATGGGTGTTTATGAGGACAGCACACAGATTTGGTTGTCTGGCATTTGCAGAGTAGTAGGGGTAGAGATTTTCTGCATACACCAAAACATACATACACACACACACTGTGATCCCAAAGGGAGTCAATGGTCACTGAGCCACCAGGTGGGCAGGGCATTTAGAATTCTATCATGTAGGTGTCAAATCTCAAAGATTTTACCAGGCTTGGTGGGTATCTGTCTTTCAACACATTTTCAATCCATTTTTGATGCTGGATAGAAGCCTTTCCCCTAATCTTCCTTCTATCTTTCTTGTTGACAGAGAGATGACTCCCATCTCAGACCCTGTAGCGAAATGGCTGCTTTAATCCCAGTTCCCATACCTGCCTGATTTTGGCAAAAAAAAGAAAGAAAGAAATCCATTAACTGGTCTGCTTCCAAGCTAGACATAGGTCCTGACCTTGAGTGGCTCACAATTTCTATTTGGGCAGTGTGGGAGTGTGGGATGAGAACTGCACATTACACCACTTACGACCCCAGTCCCTTTACATCAACCACTTCCAACAGCAAAACGCTCCCCTATACCAAGATGG
>NW_006922976.1:41641-43749 GCF_000298275.1 Orycteropus afer afer | reverse complement strand
ATCCAAGCCTATCATGAGGCTGGCCCAGGACTGAGCCTATTGCAGTGTTTTGTTCCTTTGTGCATGGGGTAGACATGAACCAGGGGCTGACCCAATGACATCTAACAACAGTATGAACAGTCATGTGACAGAGGAAAAGAGCTTCTCAGGAAGCACAGAATGGGCTCAAATCTAAGCCCTACTAATTTCAGCCTTCACAACCTCAGACATATCATTTAACCTTCTTGTATCTTAGCTGCCTCACCTCTGAAATGGGAACAATAATGCTGATCTCGCAGGGCTGTGATAAGGCAAATGTAAAGAGCTCTGGTGTTGTAGTGGATCAAGCATTCAGGTGCTAACTGAAAAAGTTCATGGTTCAAACCCACCAGTTGCTCCACAGGAGAAAGATGAGGCAGTCTGCTTCCATAAATGTTTACAACCTTGGAAACCCTATGGGGGCTACTATGAGTTGAAATTGACTCAATGGCAGTGGGTTTTTAAGGAAGTGTATAAAGGTCTGGCCACAGTTCCCAGACCATAGTATGTGCTCACACTGTAGTTACCATTGTTGTAATTAGGTGAATAGTGTGCTAGATGTTGGGAATGCAGAGGTAAATGGGGCAATATCTGTTCTAGGGATGCCATGATCTACCAAGGAAAACAGACAGCAGAAAACATTATAATGCCCTGAAGGCTACAATAGAAGTAGACAGGAATACTGTGGAAGGACAATCTTCCAACTAACTTTTCTTTGAAAAGAAGCTTAGTAGTAGCTAGTAGTCATCATGGTTCAATGGGTAAGCACTCAACTGCTTACTGAAAGGTCTAATGGTTCAAACCCACTCAGCAGGGGAGAGAAAAGACCTGTGATCTGTTCCCATAAAGATCACACAATAGGAAACTTTACACAGCAATTCTACTCTGTCACGTGGAGTGGCTGTGAGTTGGAATCAACTTGATGGCATGCAACAACAACAACATTTAGTGAACACTTAGAGTGTGTAGGCACTTATTAAGAGTTTTCCATATATTCACAAGCACTGTGAGAGGTAATTATTACAGTTATTCCCCTTTTACAGAGGAAGAGATTGTTGTTGTTGTTGTTGTTATGTGCCATCGAGTCGTCACCGACTCATAGCGACCCCTCCTTGGGTTTCCGAGGCAGTATCACTACGGAAGTAGGATTGCCCAACCTTCCTCCCAAGGAGTGGCTGGTGGATTTGAACCACCAGCCTTCTGGTTAGCAGTCAAGTGCTTTAGCCATTATGCTACCAGAGCTCAAGGGAAGCTAAATGGCACAGCTTCTGAGTAGTAGAGGCAAGACTCACACCCTGGTCTACCTGTAAAGCTCTTAAGCCATAGACAACCTTGCTATATTTGTTATGTTTGGGCCCATTGTTGCAGCTACTGTGTCCATCCATTGCATTGAGGAGCATCCTCTTTTTTGCTGATCCTCTACTTTACCAAACATGATGTCCTTCTCTAGGGACTGCTCCCTAGAGAACTGATTGACATGTCATAGAACTATAAGAAAGGAATAAAGTTCATCAGGAAAGCAAAGGAGGGGAGTACACTGGTGGTATTAATGCACTGGAGTTGATTCTGACCCATAACAACCATAAGGTTTCCAAGGCATTCAAGCAGAACAAGGGTTTAAAATCAGGAAATTTATGCATCAAGTTTGCATCCTTTTACCAGATGTATTCAATCTGTATGCCGAGCAAATAATCAGAGAAGCTAGACTATATAAAGAACAACACAGCATCAAGATGGGAGGGAGGCCCGTTAATAGCCCACCATACACAGATGACAACTTTCCTTGCTGAAAGCAAAGAGGACTTGAAGCACTTATGATGGAGATCAAAGACTACAACCTTCAGTATGGATTACAACTCAACATAAAGAAAACAAAAATCCTTACAACTGGACCAATAAGGAACATCACAATAAAAGGTGAAAGCATTAAAGTTGCCAGGGATTTCATTTTACTTGGATCCACAATCAACACCCATAGAAGCAGCAGTCAAGAAATCAGATGATGTATTGCATTGGACAATCTTCTGCAAAAGCAAAGATGTCACTTTGAGGACTAAGGTGCACCTGACCCAAGCCACGGTACTTTCAAT